>NC_066531.1:1190764-1263264 GCF_024679095.1 Eriocheir sinensis
TTACGTTAAAGAGAGTAGGGCTCTGGAGTCCCTATACACCAATAAGCCCGAGTATCACATTCTTGTAACAGCGTGTAAACGTTTCATACATAGTGTCAAGGCAGCAGGGTCAGGCTGTACTGGCTGCCATCCCATGTGGGCATTAAATGCAACGACACGGCTGACAAAATAGCAAAATCGGCCCGCGATAAAGAGCATATTGACATTGTGTGCCCCATATCAATACGGCAAATAAGGTCAATAATAAAGTCAAGGCAGGATAAGGTCGGATCGCTCAGAAGCAACGGTGCCAGATTGTCGTACTCAGCCGATTATATTTCCCGACTTCCTACCCCCAAACTGTCTTCTGGGCTCCAATAACGAAACTAATTTAGTTATCGTTAAAAGAGTTAGATTCTGATGTTTCTTGGCAATAGTTAGGCGTCAGAAACATGTAAATACTATGCTCTGAGTACGATGACCTGGCAACGGTGCTCAGAAGGGCGGAGATGTAGCTATGACTCAACTCTCCAGCACTACATGCACGTCAGTCAACACACAGACGGCACATACGGCAGAGGTGGCGATAGTGTGCATGACACCGTTATGACGAGACTAAGGCCTGGCTATAAGTATTATTGGGGGCCTGGGCTCCCAGTAAATGATGAATTTAAAAAATGTGGCATATGTGGACAGGACGAGTCTCACACACTAACCCATTATGTACTGACTTGCCCCTCCCTCTCTAAATATAGAAACAACTTTATACACGATGTCAAGGAACAAATAGTGTGGATGATAAATAATAATAAGGTTAGGGAAATTCTCTGTAAATACAAATCTTTCGATCCCCGAGTCTAAAATTGTAAGTGTGTGTGTGTGTGTGTGTGTGTGTGTGTGTGTGTGTGTGTAAGAATGTACAGACTCATTTGTATTATGTAGGGGCTGTACCGCTATCATAGAGGAAATCATATGTAATGAGTTTGTGTATGCCAGTGTTCTTGTGTGTTGCTGGTCCTAGTTGACTGTTTGTAAGATCATAGTAAGTGTACGTGTGTGTGTGTGTGTGTGTGTGTGTGTGTGTGTGTGTGTGTGAATAATGAATTGTTTATGCACTGCTTAATGGACCAATATGTATGTTCTATTTTCTATGCACTTAAGAGTACGCCACAGTAGGGAAATGTAATTTAGGGGTGCAAGCAGAAATCTGCCTCATCAATTTGACTGTAATTTGTCAATAAACCATATCAAATCAAATCTCTCTCTCTCTCTCTCTCTCTCTCTCTCTCTCTCTCTCTCTCTCTCTCTCTCTCTCTCTCTCTCTCTCTCTCCAACAATGTACACCTCTTTAAGATAGATATCATCAAAAATCTATCTTAAGGCTAAAATTATATGTAGTTCTACAATTTAAATTTCCCATTTGTTTCATGTTATGTGTAGTAAATTATACATTTTTATTTCATAACTATAATGGTGATGGGAGTGAAGGCGGTATCAGATGTTAGCGATGTTTTTAACTAAGTCTATATATACCAAGTCAAGTCATACGCAGGTTTGTGGGAGGAGACACGGCCGAGGCGTGGTTTATGCGTAACACTGCTTGGAGCCAAACTAGAGAATGTAGAAACAGGGATTTAGAGAAAACGAGGAAAGGCGGACTAATTTAAATCAATCACTTCAACATGCCCTCCCTCACACCCCACACCGCCGTTTGTAGTCATTGAAATTACAGTCACGCAATAGCACAATAAAAAAACTTTTTTTTCGTCAGTGGCTTGCCTGAACGCGTTGTGAAAGAAGGCGAGAATGCACATCCAGAGTGCACATACGGCCCCAACTTTAGTCAACCCTGAACTGGTGGGTATTTGGGGGGGGGGGGCTCCAAGTGACGTCATCCCGCTGCTCCGCCCCAAAACCGCCTCCTGCGCGTACCGGTCGCAGTTTTGAAGCAGTGACTTGACTTGGTATATATAGACTTAGCCTCAAAGTTTGTTAGATCTGCCACTCGTTGTATAGCTGTACACGGAACACAACTACTTTCCTGCAGTGCGCCAGGTAGTTAAGTTAGACATCTCTTTTGTTGATCCTGCCGCTGACGTCACTGACAATATTGTTACTGGTGAGTTGTTGTTTTTTGTAGCAGAGGAGGTAACGAAGGGCAAAAACAAATTTTAAAAAAAAACGTAGAATTACTGTTCCCAAAAAGTACACTGAAGATTCTTGAATATCCCAAGACGCATGGAGAGCTGTCTTGATACTCCTCTCATGAAAGCATTCAAGTCTTATGAAAGAGGAAATACAGACGAAGGAAGGTTGTTTCAAAGTTTAACATTGACGGGGATGATAGAATTAAGATGCTAGTTAGCTCTTGCAGTTTGGGATTATGGGCCGTTTTCACAGTCGTTTTGTTTGTTTAGATCGTTACCAATGGCTGTTATCGCCGCTATAGTATTTTCACGTAAAACTGGCCGATGGGGTAGTGGCGGCTGTGAGGTTAGCCTAGCCCCGCACCTTGCCACACACTCTCAACACCTCTCGCTTTCTCTGCAGCCGCCACAACCCCATAGGCCAGTTTCACATGGAAAACTATAGCGTCGATCGCCGCCATTGGTAACGATCAAAACAAACGAAGTGATTGTGAAAGCGACCCTATGACAGCATTAGGGAGGGGTAGAGTAACAAGTTTTATGCAAGGAGGCCGCATGAGATTTGAGATTTGATTCATCTGTTTATTTAGTCAAATAAATCTAGCATACATAAGTAATAGATTCAACTTGTTTGATGAGAAAACAACAAAAAAAAATGAACAACTCCGAAATGTCCCTTAAAAATGTACACACTTGACGACCCATACTTTGAACATTTCTTTTGTGTATTATATATACATACATAAAAAATATATATTATGCATGTACATAAGCATACGAGCCGGGGGGGGAGCTGGCGGGCTGCAGATTTGGGCAGACAAACATTATTTTGGGCAGGGTCGCCATTTTAGCATCCAAACAGGAATGCTGAATTGGCGGCTCGTTAGCTAAATCCAGCACTCGAGTGATTTGTCATATATGTAATATTAATACTTTTAATTTTCCTTATACCACTGCAATTAATTTCAGTAACAGCTATTATCTATTTAGTATTATAATGAAAGAGTAAAGCTCATGCTCATTAATCAGCTCAATTTGATGTTTTAAGCTTTAAGCACTGTAAACCCATGCTTGTAATACTTGTAAGTTATTCCAAAGGCGGGCAAGGTCTGAGTGGGGTTATCGTCAATACTTTTGCCATCGCTGGTGTTGGTGGTAAGACTGGCACTATTGAATACCAAGGAAAAATTGCTCAATAAGTTCGCAACGCGCTGGTTTACGGTTACTAGTTTACCATCGCCCAACCGAAAACCCTGGAAAATCACCCACCAAGATAGTTCGGCCTGACAAAATCCACCATATAATCACGTTCCCAGTGAGTGAAAAGTTCCGATAAAAAGTGAGATAGCTTTAAAATGAGATAATCCTGAGACCTCTACCTAGACACATTACAGAGAGGGATAATTACCCTACAAATCCACACAAAGCAACCCAACCTAACCCAACCCAAAACCCCGAAAACCACCCACCAAGGTAGTTAGGTCGCACGAGGTCCACCATGCATCAGTATTCGAGGAGGTTGTTCTGAAAGGGGTATCCTGTCAAAACCACTCTCCGGCGCGTCCTAATGTTCTTGAGTGCCTGGGAGATGTTGGTGTGAACGGCTGTCAGTCAAGGGTCCAATCCCAGTTCTGATCACCTCTTTGTTGTTTATATAAATGAAGAAAGACTTCGGATTAGTTTTACAGTTGGCGGCAATATTTTCTTCGTACCTACGCTTTGCCTGACTTACTAGTCTTTTCACTCGTCCCCTGGCTTCATGATTAAGTCTAATATTTTCAGGCGTGTCTTTTTAGCCCGTAAGACAAATTTCTCTTCTAAATAAAATGTTTGATTTCGTTGTTAAACCACGGTTGAGTTACGTCGTTCTCGCAAAACAGGACATATGTATTCTGCTGAGTGTAGTTCATTTTTTTTAAAGTTTAGCCGCAATTCCTCTACGTTGGAATAATGTATTAGTTGCATTTTTGTTAATTAACGTCGGACTTCTGTAAAATTTGCCCTTTTAAAATTAGGCACCATTATTATTATTTTTTTTTTTTACAGTAGAGGAAACAGTTCAAGGGGAAAAAAAAGGAAACAATAATGAAAAAAAAAAGCCCGTTACTCACTACTCCTACAAAAGAGTCAAGAGGAGTGGCCAAAAGATAGGTCAATTTCGGGAGGAGAGGTGTCCTGATACCCTCCTCTTGAAAGAGTTCAAGTCGTAGGCAGGAGGAAATACAGATGAAGGAAGATTGTTCCAGAGTTTGCCAGCATGAGGAATGAAAGAGTGAAATGCTGGTTAACTCGTGCTAAGGGATTTGGACAGTAAATGGATGAGCTTGAGTAGAAAGTCGTGGGGAGGCATGCAGTTAGCAAGTTCAGAATAGCAGTCAGCGTGAAAATATCGATAGAAGATAGAAAGAGAGGCAACATGGCGGCGGAATTTAAGAGGTAGAAGACTATCAGTAAGAGGAGGAGAGCTGATGAGACGAAGAGCCTTAGACTCCACTCTGTCCAACAGAGCTGTGTGAGTGGAGCCCCCCCACACGTGAGATGCATACTCCATACGAGGGCGGACAAGGCCACTGTGTATGGATAGCAACTGTGCGAGGGAAAAGAACTGGCGGAGACGATACAGAACGCCCAACCTCGAGGAAGCTGATTTAGTGAGAGAGAAGATGTGAGGTTTCCAGTTAAGATTTTGAGTTAAGGATAGACCGAGGATGTTTAGTGTTGAAGAAGGTAACAGTTGAGTGTTGTTGAAGAATAGGATTTGACAAAGTTCCTCAGTTTGACAAAGTTCCTCACCAACGACAAGCAATGGTAAAATTATATGATGGATAAATATGACTAAGATGATTCAGAAACAGTTAAACTTGCATTCTCTAGAAAGACATGATCGAGGTTTATAAATGGATGAAGGGCTTTAATATCATAAGGTTTTGTTGGTAAGAGAACCTAGGACGGTTTAAACTGGATAAATTCAGATTCAACAGAAAATTGGTTTACTAACAGGGTGGTGGATGTTATGTTCTTATGTTCTTATAGATGTTTGGAAGATTGTGTCGAGTTGACAGGTGGAGAAATTGGGATTTTGAGGCATTGAAGGACACAAGGTTCCTTTTACCCCAATCGGAAATGATAGCAAGGTCTGAGGTTAAGCGTTCTGCAGCCTCCAGTCTGGAGTCATGTAATTCCTGTTGAGAAGGTCTTCTGTTGAAAGAAGTTGAATAATGCAGAGTGGGGTCGTCAGCGTATGAGTGGATAGGACAGTTTATTATGGAAAGAAGATCATTGATGAATAGCAGAAAGAGATTGGTTGATAGGACAGAGCCCTGTGGAACACCACTGTTGATAGGTTTAGGGGAAGAACAGTGACCGTCTACCACAGCAGAGATAGAACGGCCGGAAAGGAAACTGGAGATAAAAGAACAGAGAGAGGGATAGAATCCGAAAGAGGGCAGTTTAGAAGGCAAAGAGTTGTTCCAGACCCTATCGAAGGATTTCGATATGTCTAGCGCAACTGAGAAAGTTTCACCGAAACGGCTAAGAGAGGATGACCAAGAATCAGTTATGAGAGTAAGAAGATCGCCAGTAGAACGCCCCTTGCGGAACCCATACTGGCAATCAGATAGAAGGTCAGAAGTGGAAAGGTGCCTTTGAATCTTCTGGTTAAGGATTTATTCAAAAACTTTAAATAGACAGGCAGGTAAAGCTATAGGGCGGTAGTTTGAGGGATTGGAATGGTCATCCTTCTTAGGCACAGGCTGTATGAAACCGTACTTCCAGCAGGAGGAAAAGGTAGATGTTGACAGGCAGAGGCGAAAGAGTTTGACCAGGCAGGCTGTCAGTACGGAGGCATAGTTTTTAAGGACAATAGGAGGCACTCCATCAACTCCATAAGCCTTCTGAGAGTTGAGACCAGAGAGGGCATAGAAAACATCCTTCTTAAGAATCATAATAACAGGCATAAAGGAGTCAGAGGGGGGATGAGTAGGAGGAATATGCCCAGAATCGTCCAGAGTGGAGTTTGTTTCCAGTCACTTTTGTTTAAGAAATCTGAAGCACGAAGAAACTGATCTAAAAGGGAGGAAGGAAGCTATATGCATTGCCCAGACTCTAGCGTCGCGAATAAAGACTCCAAAGGCCTCTTGTAACCCTGAGGTAAGTAGCTAAGTCGGGGGCTCCCGTGGTCCCGTGGTAGAGTCTGCGCCTTGCGCTCCGGTGGGGTGCTGGAGCGTATGGGTTCGAGACCTGCCCGGTGCCATGGGAGCAGCAAATTGTTGGGTTGTAAAGAGATAACAGTGACTGGTTATATACACACTTTCATATCTCATTTCCTAATATACTAACTACTCTTCTGTAGTCCTCTATGTGTTGTAGTAACCTTCCATCCTCTCAGGAAACAATAGGAAAATAAGATTGAAAATGGTGTCGTACCTGTTTTTTTTTATGCACACAGGGTATATGATACAAATAACTATTTCAGGGAGTCAATGCAGATGGGGGGGTATGATCTGTTGCTATGCCGAAAACCGGCCAGCAATAATGGCCCATGATCGAGTAGGGAGTGCTGGTGTAATAATCCTCCCATTTGATATCCAACAGTACATTAATATTATAATAATGTCTTGAAAATAACCCTGATACATTTATAACAACAGAGGAGTAGTTGGAAAGCTGAGATACTCTAGTCCATAGGTGAGACAGATATACATAGGGACATTTTGGGTTTTTAATATCCTAGGGCAGGGCTACTCAATTATTATGAGCAAAGGTCCAGGTAGACAAATTAGAATGTATGTAGAGGTCCGGATATATACTCCAACTGGATCCCTGGCTCCAGGAGTAGAAAGTATAATTAAATAACATGAAGATCCTGGTGATGAATTCTTGCAAGTGTATTTCGTCGACTGACTGATGGGCCTAGAGTCAGTCGAGGATATACACTTGCAAGAATTCATATGAACATATGAACGCAAGGGGTCTGCAAGAAGCCCACTGTCCTATGCTGGGCAGCCCCTGTCCACCTACCACGAGCGGCACTGTAGCTCCCATCATCCACGTCCCCAAGCCCACCCAATCTCCTGAATACAGTAATCCTGCCCCATCCAGCCACCACACGGCCACCCAGCCCATTCCACTCGTCATCCATTCATCGCCAGGACCTTCATGTTACTTATACACTCACAGGTCCGAATTCGGACCACAGGCCGCCAGTTGAGTAGCCCTATCCTAGGGGTTCACAGAATAGACAACTTACTTGGCTTTGATCCGTTCCCATGTCTTCATCAGCTGCTGTGCAGTTCTCTGCGTGTCGCAGCCTGTGGCGTTGAATCGGGCCGCCACCCTCGCCCAAGCGACCGTCTGTATTTTTATTATGTATAACCACTTTTTGACTAATTAAATCAATAAGTAAGTCTTTTGCCACGGCTCCGATGGGGCTCGACCTCTTTTCAAATGCCTCCATGCTTGAAGGGGTGGTACTGAAGGGCAGGAAAGAGGTAGGAGCACAAAGCCACGAACACGCGTGCACGCCCGCGGGCTGTAAAGTGTAAACACTGCCCGCCAGGGATGCCAACCATATCACTCACGCCCAATGTCCCAATTATACCTATATTTGCTTTTCAATCAACCTTTTTGTTCGTGATTATACATTGAAAAATATGTATGATTACAATAATATATGTAAAATGCTTCAATTATCAATATTTCCGTGTAGAGATGTTTACAGAGGCTACCAACCCAACTCGGAAGAAGCCCTAACGGAGAGAGGACCGAGATCGCCTTATAGTATCCTGCAGATAGGGGACACTGGGAAGAGGAAGAGGAAGGTTTAGAGGCTGCCTTATGGTACGGCCGTCAGCCCCGTTGTTGGGCCTCCTCCTTGAAAGAATTGGGCATCTCTCTACCAGCCGTCCGGGTGGTTGCGCGGCATGCACCGCCTTCCTCCCTTGGGGTATATCCCCAACGAAATACCAAAAAGAAAAAAAAGTAGCTATGCCATTTGGCTCAACGTACACTATATACAGTCCTCCTCGTGATCTCTTGTGCCCGGTTTCGATTATAATTATCAGGCGAATGATGAGGGAAACAGGTTTTTGTCTCCAGGTAGATAAAATTTTCACGTGCTTCCGCCTACGACACTTTATTTTGTCCATATAACTTGAGTCCCTTGTTAGAGAGAGTCCCGACATAGGCGGCCCTGTGTATAAGGCTGCTGGGCGCCATTATTGGCCCTTCGAGCACCGCGCCGACTTCGAACTAAGGTATTAAAAACATAATTTTACCTATTTTGGAAGCGGATTCGGCTGCTTTTTAATGTAACAATGGCTTGCTGCCGAGCCTTCGGCTGTAGCAACATGCCACAGAGGGGATACAAAGTTTATAAATTAACTGCAAGGCCGCTGAGTAGACAGAGGTGCGCTATAAGCGCACCTCTGTCGCCATATGGGCGACAGCTTCCCTCATCAGCTTCGATGCGCTAAGTCACTCGTCTTGGGAGGAAACCATCGGTTATGACATCAAGACACACACACACTGCTATTGTGTGTGTCTTGCTGTCATAACCGCCCTCTCTTTGTACTGTTTATGGAAATCATTGTGAGAGAGGCACAGCTGCAGCAAGGACTGAAACAATCGTTCACCTCAGGTCCAGACATCGAAGCTGATGAGGGAAGCTGTCGCCCACATGGCCAAAACCATTGGCTGTGATCTCTCCCACAGGGCTCTAGCTGTAATAACAGACTCACAATGGATATTTCACAGTCTCATCTAGGCCACAGTCTAATATATAGACTGGACGTGTTACAAGAGTTTAGATGAACAGAAGCTAGCTTTGGTGAGCCATACCCGTCTTGGTAAAACTCTAGAATCACACCCAACTCACTCTAAAGTTAACATATTATTTTTTATATTGTATTTGCTAATCATCACTCTGGTAACCGTTTCTATCATTATTACTCGTTTCTGAGATTTTAAAATGCAGGGAAATATTACTATTTCAGCGGTGATAGGTTAGGTTACTATTTGCTCATGTGAAGGCTCTTCAGCTAGAAACTCCTCTAGGTTGGGTTGTAAGTCCATCTTTATTTAATAGCCTAATTATTAGGCTATTAAATAAAGATGGATGGCAACCTTATACATTAGGTCCTAATGTATAAGATTGCACCGTCTTCATTTTCATGGGTACCAATGTCATTATAATATGTTAAAGACATTTTCCTACAGTGTTCTCTAAACCCATTTTTGACCCTCAAGCAAAATTAAACACGTTTACATGGCCTTAGTATTTTATTGTATTATTTTTCAATCAACAATAAGTATTTCAATTAAATTGAATTAGATGAAATGTTATTAAACTCATTGATAACTTATCTTCACAATATCTTTGAATCGCACGGAAAATTTATTGCAGCAACTACATCCTTGTGTGTGTGTGTGTGTGTGTGTGTGTTAACAAGACAGAGAGCAGCACGGCGAGTAATGGAATCATTGCCCCCTCCACCCCACATAAATACTTTACACTAATTTTCTCTCCATATGCTAAAGTTTAATTACTGCAAGCAGGTAACGGAAAGGAAGCAAAGTGCCTTTGCATTGATGGAGCTTGGGAAGTGTGTCAGCCACGTGGCCCATGACAAGTATATCAAGGCTCATGACGTTCAGGAGGCAGCGTCCCTCCCTGCAGGCAAAGGTCAATGAAGGGATATGCAGATAATAGAAAGACTTCCCCAACTGCTGCCGATAATGCTTTACAGCGATAAGTATTGTTAAATCCATCCATCACAGCAGCAACGCTCAAAGAGAAGCACCCAGACTTGTTTGAAGTCTCTCGGTACCCTCTGATCTCTGAGCGCTGCCGCCTCTCAAGGTCGTCAGCAGCCTCACGCATATATCACAAGCCGCGTGGGTTACCGAATGCCTATACTGAGACAGTGG
Source organism: Eriocheir sinensis (assembly GCF_024679095.1). Classification (NCBI taxonomy): domain Eukaryota; kingdom Metazoa; phylum Arthropoda; class Malacostraca; order Decapoda; family Varunidae; genus Eriocheir; species Eriocheir sinensis. The sequence goes on from NC_066531.1 coordinate 1,200,817, forward strand.
CTGATCGTAAGGCTAATAATAATCTCCTGTTCCCTCCTTACGGGGCATTCCAACGGCTGGTGATCATACAAATTATGGTGAAGTATAAGGGCGTAATGGTGGGTTGGCGACACCTGTTGGTGTAGACACAAACTGTCTCTTATTTATTTTCCCAGAGCTCGTTGGCTGCTGGCTCCCAGCTGGCTGTTAGGGGAAGGTGTGCAGGTCTGACACAAGTGTGCTCAGTTTCAGTGGATGACCCTTACGGGCCAACTTTTTTTTTCTGTATCGCTCACTTTGACGATGACGATGACTGTCAGATTTCTCGACCTTTTATGGTTCTGCAGCATTGCACACTTTAGAGACAGTTGTTTGCCAGCAGGATTTTCAAATAACATCATGGCAGCATGCTGCATGACGTACAATGGTGGTCTTAACTCCTGTAGCAGTACAACATCACAGCTGGGAGGCTGGAACTGTCCCAGCCTGTTCTACGAATTCTAGTCTACACTGCGTCTTGTTACGCTCGCTTCACTGATAGCTTGCGTCTGACCAAGGAGACTATAAAATTAACCTCCCCCAGTCCTCCCTTATGTGTGTTTTGCTTTCGTGTTTTGATGCATGAGAGATGAATGGATGAACACAACAATAAAAATAAAAAAGAGGAAAGCGATATGTGACCCCGCAGGATACCTTTTTTGTGTTTTGTTTTTGTGTTTAGGTATACAAGAAAGATGAATAGATGAACACAACAATAAAAAAGAAGAGATCATCGATGTGGCCATATTACTAAACATTTCGTCGCCCAAGTTCACATATTTGACAAGGCTTTCCTAGGAGTTTGGGGCATTTCCAGGAGTAGTTTTATGACCCTGGTGGTAGTCTGACCCTTCTTCTATACCGTGAACCTAAAGAATCACTCATCAGAACCCGATTGATCCCCGCTTTGAGCTTTATAAATAGTTGATGTGAGTAGCCAAGGTGTCTTATAGAACCGACCAACATATTCCACGGGTCGGCCCTTTCATATACGCATTTTCTTTCTTGGAAGGTTCTCGTAGGCGTAAATAGCGTTCACTGCGCCAGAATTACTAGACAACATGCAGATACGCAAAACTTCCCAGACACATGTTATAGCGGCCTAATACTACAGCAGTGGCGTACTAATATACTGGAAATGTCTAGGGGTGACGGGCATGTGCCAACCTTAAAGTCTCCCTCGTAATTCTACAGCAGGAAATAAACACATTTATAAACAGAGAAGACGGAAAAAAATCACTTACTTTGAGAACGCGGTTACACGCCGGTCCTCGTCCACTGAGTGACCATTTAATTACCTTGTGACCCGAAAGGGAGAATGAACTAGCTGGGTGAACTGCAAGCACGTATCGACTGTCTGCACAGTGGCGTAACAGACTGGCTGGAGGCCCCTCGACAAACTTTTGTTCGTGAAGTTTTGCCGGAGGCGGCGGCAGGCGAAGCAGCGCCGTGGCCCGCGGGCTGGTAGTCGGCAGTAAAAAATAAAATAAAAAATAAAAATAAAAAAAAGGTCACAGTTTTCAATAGCAAAGCAGTCTCATGTACAGCTGGTCACACCTGTCGTATGTGCATAGTTCTTTGCTAGTTAGTTTATTAATAGTATTATTAGGTATTATTACTATTATTATTATCGTTATAGCAAATTAATATTATTTCAGCCTATTATATTAAAATTAACATAGGTAACCTATTATATTATTATAATTACTATATCCTATTATATCATTAATATATCCTAATGTTAGATTTTATACAGGTAGCCTATTATATTTACTTTTAGCTTATCATATTAACACTATTATTATAGCCTATCATAATAGTATTACTGTGTTCATATAGCTGGGAGCCATACCTATTCGGGATGAAGTAATGAAGGAAACCGGCAATAGTAACTATTAATTATGATATTTTTAGTTGCCAACAATGTAATATTCATGCAATAAATGATCAAAATCGACTACGTCAGTCAGTCATGACGCAGTAAACGGAGAAACATACTTACAGGCACAGCACCTCGTAGGTGGCACCTGGTGGTGTAACTTTTGGCGTCGTGCATCACAACGCCAGCTGATCAGTCTCCCACATGGACCACGGCCACATAATACATTTATCGTGCGTATTCAAGTTTTCAAGTCACGGATCCGCAGAGGGCCGCATTTGGGCGGTATAGTATGTGGGGGTTGTGCTGGGGGCTCAGGAGGTTGGGAAGGGATTAGGATTTGGGTTAGGATTTAGGATTAGGGTGAGGATTGGGTACAATCTCCATATCTTTTAAACATGCAGCCCTTGCATTATACGGTTTATACCACAACACATAAGAACATAAGAACATAAGAATCCAGAATCCAGAATCCAGAATCACCCCCACTACTCACGATGGGTGAGGTGTAGCTTCAGGGGTCACAGGTAGAGGCTTGATCCTCGTTATACCGGCGGTACTATGCACGCACCAGCTAGTACCCTGTCTCCTTACTGCACCCACACCTCACTGCCACCTGTCGTCCTCGTCCATGTAGCTATCCAGTCTACTCTTAAAACAAACTATCGTCCCTGCACTAACTATGTGATTGCTGAGTCTATTCCATTCCCCCACCACCCTATTACTAAACCAATGCTTGCCTATATCTCTCCTAAATCTATACTTTTCTCATTTAAATCCATTACTGCGAGCTCTATTCTGCTGGCTAATCCTCAGTACTTTACTTATATCGCATTTGTTGTAACCCTGACCCATTTGAATACTTCTATCAGATCTCCCCGCATTCTTCGTCTTTCTAGTGAATGTAAGTTTAGATGTTTCAGCCTATCTTGATATGGGAGGTTCCTCAGCCCCTGCATCATCTTGGTCATCCTCCTCTGAACTGATTCTAGCAAGATGATGTCCATTCTGTAGTGTGGGCACCAAAACTGGACGGCATAATCTAAGTGTGGCCTAACTAACGCTAAATAGTCTGAGGATGACCCCTGCACTCCTGTTGGTTACCGTCCTGTTAATAAAGCCTAATACCCTGTTAGCCCTATTCCTCGCACTAATACATTGCTTCCTTAGTTTTAGGTCAGAGTTCACTAACACTCCCAAATCCCTTTCACACTCAGATCTGCCTATCGCTGTGGAGTCTAAACTATACCCGTGTAATGGGTTGCGTGTTCCTACACTAAGTACGCTACACTTGGTGATGTTAAAATTCATCTGCCATTTCTCTGACCAAGTTGACAGTTTGTTGAGATCCTCCTGCAGTGCTCTAGCATCCTCCCCTGTCCTAATAGTGCGTCCTATTTTGGTGTCATCTGCAAATTTGCCTATGTCACTAGTTATCCCATTGTCTATGTCATTGATGTAGATAATGAATAAAAGCGGGCGTAAAACTGAACCTTGAGGAACCCCACTGGTAGCATTACCCCATTTGGATTGCTTACCGTTAATGGTAACCCTCTGTTTCCTGTCGCTAATCCACGCCTTAATCCAATCAAATACCTTCCCTCTTATTCCATGAGCCCTGACTTTATTTAACAGTCTCTGGTGAGGTACCTTATCGAAGGCCTTACTAAAATAAAGATAAACCACATCATAGCTCTCATCATTGTCAGCTGCCTTGTATACTCTATTGTAAAAGGATATAAGATTAGTGAGGCACGACTTTCCTTTAATAAACCCATGCTGTGAGTCGTGAATTAAACTATGTCTGTCTATATGGTCCCTAATACTATCAGCTATTGTTGACTCAATCATTTTACCTAAAACTCAATCATTTTACCTAAATGTCTACAAGTCCATTATAATCACTATTCAGCACAAAAGTTGTTAAAACAGCAGGATCCTGCCACGCATCATGCCACTCAGTACAGAAACACCGCTGCAAAACTCATCGCACCTTGTATGTGGCAATGACCGGGGTTTTGTCACTTTCTGCCGACAATGATCACTCGTCATTATCCAGCATGCTGAATGCTGATAAAACACAACACAATGTTGTTGCTCGTATTCACTATAATATCAGTCAGTCGGATTCTTACCCATCAGCACATAAGTTAAAATACAGACCCCACCATGAACCATGCCATGCACCGAGCGGCCATCAGCCAGCCCTGTTTCTCATTTCAAAGATCAAGTCAACACTGCAAGACTCATCACAAATCATGTCTGTGGTAACGACCGGGTTTTATCACTGTGTGACAACGATCAGTGGCTATTACAGGACGTGCTGATATATACAACACAGCTTTGTCACTGATATTTCACTCTGAAAACCGCGAAAAATACAGATCCCACACAGTGACGGTGCCATTCAGACACGCGGGAGAGGGGAACAGCTGGTAATGAGTCCAGTGTTGTTTGTTGCATTACTTATTGTGTTTTAGCTAAAATGAAAATATTGCGAAGGGAAAAGCAGTAAATTTAGGGAAAATAAAAAGATATTATCACATTATTTTTGTTGGTTATATTTCTTCGACTAATTTATTTGTTTTTTAATCATTGCCTCTTCGGCGGCCCCCTGAATACCCAGGGCCTGAGGGTGCAGCCTCCATGTAAATCCGCCACTCTCTCTCTCTCTCTCTCTCTCTCTCTCTCTCTCTCTCTCTCTCTCTCTCTCTCTCTCTCTCTCTCTCTCTCTCTCTCTCTCACACATACACACACACACACACACACACACACACACACACACTCTCTAAAGTCTAAAGTCTAAACAATACTTAGATCTCTCTCTCTCTCTCTCTCTCTCTCTCTCTCTCTCTCTCTCTCTCTCTCTCAGGACCTCCGAGGCCCTTCTACTTTGTCGACCCCTGTACTATGGGTGTTCCGCCACTGTACCGTACTTACGTGATCAACATATATATTTTCTCTCATAACACTATATAACCTCTCCCCTTATGCGTGTTTTGTTCTCGTGTTTTGATGCATGAAAGATGAATGGATTGATTGATTGACTGATTGATTGATAGTTTATTGTTGCAAGTAATGAACACAACAATAAAAAGAAAAGAAAAGAAGAGAGCTATATATTTGTGACCCCGCAGGATACCTTTTGTGTGTTTTGTTTTTGTGTTCAGGTATACAAGAAAGATGAATAGATAAACACAACAATTAAAAAATAAAAAGAAGATAGCTTTATATATATGTGACCCAGCATGGATGAACACAACAATTAATAAAAATAACAGAAAAGGAGAAAAGCGATATATATGTGTTCTTGTGTTCAGGTATACAAGAAAGATGAACAGATGAACACAACAATTAAAAAAAAAAAAAAGATAGCTCTATATATATGACCCAGCATGGATGAACACAACAATTAATAAAAATAACAGAAAAAGAGAAAATCGATATATATGTGTTCTTGTGTTCAGGTATACAAGAAAGATGAACAGATGAACACAGTAATAAAAAATAATAAAAAAGATAGCTCTATATATATATGTGACCCAGCATGGATGAACACAACAATTAATAAAAATAACAGAAAAGGAGAAACGCGATATATATATATATATATATATATATATATATATATATATATATATATATATATATATATATATATATATATGTGTTCTTGTGTTCAGGTAGGCTATACAAGAAAGATGAACAGATGAACACAGTAATAAAAAAAAAATAAAAAAGAGAGCTATATATATATGACCCAGCATGGATGAACACAACAATTAATAAAAATAACAGAAAAAGAGGAAAGCGATATATATGTGTTCTTGTGTTCAGGTATACAAGAAAGATGAACAGATGAACACACAACAATTAAAAAATAAAAAGAAGATAGCTATATATATATGACCCAGCATGGATGAACACAACAATTAATAAAAATAAAAGAAAAAGAGGAACGCGATATATATGTGTTCTTGTGTTCAGGTATACAAGAAAGATGAACAGATGAACACAGTAATTAAAAAAAATAAAAAAGATAGCTATATATATATGACCCAGCATGGATGAACACAACAATTAATAAAAATAACAGAAAAGGAGAAAAGCGATATATATGTGTTCTTGTGTTCAGGTATACAAGAAAGATGAATAGATGAACACAGTAATAAAAAAAATAAAAAAAAGATAGCTCTATATATATATGACCCAGCATGGATGAACACAACAATTAATAAAAATAACAGAAAAAGAGAAAAGCGATATATATGTGTTCTTGTGTTCAGGTATACAAGAAAGATGAACAGATGAACACAGTAATAAAAAAAAAAAAAAAAAGATAGCTATATATATATGACCCAGCATGGATGAACACAATAAAAAATAACAGAAAAAGAGGAACGCGATATATATGTGTTCTTGTGTTCAGGTATACAAGAAAGATGAACAGATGAACACAACAATAAAAAAAATAAAAAAGATAGCTATATATATATGACCCAGCATGGATGAACACAACAATTAATAAAAATAACAGAAAAGGAGGAAAGCGATATATATGTGTTCTTGTGTTCAGGTATACAAGAAAGATGAACAGATGAACACAGTAATAAAAAAAAAAAAAAAAGATAGCTATATATATATGTGACCCAGCATGGATGAACACAACAATTAATAAAAATAACAGAAAAGGAGAAAAGCGATATATATGTGTTCTTGTGTTCAGGTATACAAGAAAGATGAACAGATGAACACAGTAATAAAAAAATAAATAAAAAAAGATAGCTATATATATATATGACCCAGCATGGATGAACACAACAATTAATAAAAATAAAAGAAAAAGAGGAAAGCGATATATATGTGTTCTTGTGTTCAGGTATACAAGAAAGATGAACAGATGAACACACAACAATTAAAAAATAAAAAAAAAGATAGCTATATATATGTGACCCAGCATGGATGATCACAACAATTAATAAAAATAACAGAAAAAGAGAAAAGCGATATATATGTGTTCTTGTGTTCAGGTATACAAGAAAGATGAACAGATGAACACAGTAATAAAAAAAAAAAAGATAGCTATATATATATGACCCAGCATGGATGAACACAACAATTAATAAAAATAACAGAAAAAGAGAAAAGCGATATATATGTGTTCTTGTGTTCAGGTATACAAGAAAGATGAACAGATGAACACAGTAATAAAAAAAAAAAAGATAGCTATATATATATGACCCAGCATGGATGAACACAACAATTAATAAAAATAACAGAAAAAGAGGAACGCGATATATATGTGTTCTTGTGTTCAGGTATACAAGAAAGATGAACAGATGAACACAGTAATAAAAAATAAAAAAAAGATAGCTATATATATATGACCCAGCATGGATGAACACAACAATTAATAAAAATAACAGAAAAGGAGAAAAGCGATATATATGTGTTCTTGTGTTCAGGTATACAAGTAAGATGAACAGATGAACACTAATAATAAAAATAAAATAAAGATAGCTATATATATATGACCCAGCATGGATGAACACAACAATTAATAAAAATAACAGAAAAGGAGAAAAGCGATATATATGTGTTCTTGTGTTCAGGTATACAAGAAAGATGAACAGATGAACACAGTAATTAAAAAAAAAAAAGATAGCTATGTATATGTGACCCAGCATGGATGAACACAGCAATTAATAAAAATAAAAGAAAAAGAGGAAAGCGATATATATGTGTTCTTGTGTTCAGGTATACAAGAAAGATGAACAGATGAACACAGCAATAAAAAAAAATAAAAAAAGATAGCTATATATATATGACCCAGAATGGATGAACACAACAATTAATAAAAATAAAAGAAAAGGAGGAACGCGATATATATGTGTTCTTGTGTTCAGGTATACAAGAAAGATGAACAGATGAACACAGTAATATAAAAATAAATAAAAAAGATAGCTATGTATATATGACCCAGCATGGATGAACACAACAATTAATAAAAATAACAGAAAAGGAGAAAAGCGATATATATGTGTTCTTGTGTTCAGGTATACAAGAAAGATGAACAGATGAACACAGTAATAAAAAAAATAAAAAAGATAGCTCTATATATACATGACCCAGCATGGATGAACATAACAGAAAAAGAGAAAAGCGATATATATGTGTTCTTGTGTTCAGGTTTACAAGAAAGATGAACAGATGAACACAGTAATAAAAAAAATAAAAAAGATAGCTATATATACATGACCCAGCATGGATGAACATAACAGAAAAAGAGAAAAGCGATATATATGTGTTCTTGTGTTCAGGTATACAAGAAAGATGAACAGATGAACACAGTAATAAAAAAAATAAAAAAGATAGCTATATATACATGACCCAGCATGGATGAACATAACAGAAAAAGAGAAAAGCGATATATATGTGTTCTTGTGTTCAGGTATACAAGAAAGATGAACAGATGAACACAGTAATAAAAAAATAAATAAAAAAAGATAGCTCTATATATGTGACCCCGTAGGATACCGTATAAACAATGACGTCACACAGGAGGCCGTGGAGTCTGGCTGACCTACGAGTATTTTAGGCCGTAAAAAATCTGAGCAGTGAAAGTGAAGTGAAAAATGCAATAGTAGAAAATAGCAAAGCACATCGGCAAGGAAATCCAGAAGGAGTAGATCCATAAGTAGACCCAGGGAGAGAAAAGGACATGCAATGCTTAAGTAAGTGACGTAATACTTAAAGGAAGGAAAGAGGGACGCAAGGAGGAGGAGGAAGAGGGCGTCACAGGTTAAAAGAGGAAGAAGAAGAGGAAGGAGGAAGCAGGTTATTTTAGTCAGTAGTAACGATGGACGACCAGCTGGAGGGCGAGGTGCTCTGTGAGGTGTTCTGGGCTCACGTGCACCTGATGGGCCGTTACCTGGCGCTCACCTCAGCAGGCCTGGGGGAGATGGTCACTCTGGGCCCGGGGGAGACCCTGAGGGGGAAAATGCTTCAGCCTGGACCGTTCCTCTTCCTGGTGTTCCTGGCCATAGTTGGGAGTGTGGCCCTACAGAACAGTGGGCATCTAGTCTGGGAATGGCTCTCTCGCACCCACCGCGCCCTAGGCCTACACCGGGTAGCAGATTCCACCCTCCGGGGCCTGGACCTGAGTACGTCCTGTGTGTCCACTGGCTCAGGGGTCTTGGAGCTGCGCGAAGGCCCAGTGGGAGTGTTTGGACTCCAGGGTCGACGCGCTACCATGGAGGACCGTTACTCTGTCATTCAGGATGTGGATGTGGGAAGCAAGACTTTGTCCTTCCTTGGTGTGTTCGACGGCCACGGAGGTCAGGTGAGTTTTTATCTAAATGTTAAGCTTCGTTTTAAGTCATAAGTTTTGATGGAAAGGTACGGTAGTTTTCCACGGATTTAACAGTAGGGTAAATCTTAGGAATAGCAGCTCCTAGTGGGTGTGCATTTAGGGCACGGTGTGGTCGTAATTATAACATTTCTAGCGTAGTGAATCTCCACAATTACCTCAATTTCTACTGTTGGTAAATCTTAGGAATAGCAGCTCCTAGTGGGTGCACATTTAAGGGCACAGTGTGGTCGTAATTACAGCATTTCTAGCGTAGTGAATCTCCACAATTACCTTAATTTCTACTGTTGGTAAATCTTAGGAATAGCAGCTCCTAGTGGGTGCACATTTAGGGCACGGTGTGGTCGTAATTACAGCATTTCTAGCGTAGTGAATCTCCACAATTACCTTAATTTCTACTGTTGGGCGATCTGCACGGTGTTGGGGCTGTATGGAGACAAAAAGGAAACGGAAAGAAGAATGGTAAAGTTGGCAAAAGTGTTCCTCGCGCAGTGCTGGGAAAAAAGGGCACAAATGTCCGTATAAGTGAATATAAGTGGCTTTATTTCAGATTAGAAAATTACATAACGCTGAAAAGAAAGTTGTGTGAATAAGAAGGGAGGAACGAGAGGAGGAGGACCTAAGAAGCGATACAAAGCGTTACAGGTCAAAAGAAGAAGAAGAAGAAGAAGAAGGTAAATCTTAGGAATAGCAGCTCCTAGTGGGTGCGCATTTAAGGGAACAGTGTGGTCGTAATTACAGCATTTCTAGCGTAGTGAATCTCCACAATTACCTTCATTTCTACTGTTGGTAAATCTTAGGAATAGCAGCTCCTAGTGGGTGTGCATTTAGGGCACGGTGTGGTCGTAATTACAGCATTTCTAGCGTAGTGAATCTCCACAATTACCTTAATTTCTACTGTTGGTAAATCTTAGGAATAGCAGCTCCTAGTGGGTGTGCATTTAAGGCACGGTGTGGTGGTAATTACAGCATTTCTAGCGTAGTGAATCTCCACAATTACCTTAATATCTACTGTTGGTAAATCTTAGGAATAGCAGCTCCTAGTGGGTGCACATTTAGGGCACAGTGTAGTGGACAACATTTCTAGCGTAGTGAATCTCCACAATTACCTTAATTTCTACTGTTGGTAAATCTTAGGAATAGCAGCTCCTAGTGGGTATGCATTTAGGGCACAGTGTGGTGGTAATTACAACATTTCTAGCGTAGTGAATCTCCACAATTACCTTAATTTCTACTGTTGGTAAATCTTAGGAATAGCAGCTCCTAGTGGGTGCGCATTTAGGGCACGGTGTAGTGGACAACATTTCTAGCGTAGTGAATCTCCACAATTACCTTAATTTCTACTGTTGGTAAATCTTAGGAATAGCAGCTCCTAGTGGGTGCGCATTTAGGGCACGGTGTAGTGGACAACATTTCTAGCGTAGTGAATCTCCACAATTACCTTAATTTCTACTGTTGGTAAATCTTAGGAATAGCAGCTCCTAGTGGGTGCACATTTAGGGCACAGTGTGATGGTAATTACAACATTTCTAGCACATACGACGGGGTTTTGACAAGCGGACAGGCGTGTTTATGTCACAAGGGTGTATTTTTCCATGCGGGCTGTTCCTTTTCTTCACCCCAGAGCTCGCAGTCTCATCGCCCATTGACTTGGAAGAGATCGCGAGGCCAGCGTGGAAAAATACACCCTTGTGACATAAACAGCCTGTCCGCTTGTCAAAACCCCGTCGTACGTGCTAGAAATGTTGTAATTACCACCATGCCGTGCCCTAAATGTGCACCCGCTAGGAGCCGCTATTCCTAAGATTTACCAACAGTAGAAATTGAGGTAATTGTGGAGATTCACTACGCACCCCAAAATACGATATTACGTCTCCATATTATACTTAAGGGATGAAATGCATGTCCCTTAACCATAATATGAAGGCGGATAAACTTAAAAGTAAAGAAAAAGTTGTAGAGGTAATGAGAAGGCATATTATACATACGCGCGCTGTTTTGGTGTTGGCGGCAGCTATTGCAGTATTGGGAGGTGAGCAGTGTTGCCAATGGTCCGGTTAGTGATGGTACGCTTAGTTAGTGATTAGCCCACGCATGTGAGACCAGGTCCACCATGCGTGGTTATTATTTTTTTTAGAAGACGCACCTTTACCCAAACGGTTTTGTGAAGGTTTGGGCTGGGTATAGTATTTAGTCCTTGGGCCAGACTCGAAAGCGGTACCATCTGAGGTGACCAAACCTAACCAGTACTAAAGTGTTTATTGGGTCATTATAAGTAAATAAATGTATGATAGCCTTTCCAGTTTGGTAGCTATTAGGTAAAGGTGCGTGTTCTAAAGAAAAATAACCATGCGTGGTGGACCTGGTCTCACATGCGTGGGCTAATCGCTATCTATACGTACCATCGCTAAGCTAGTGTACCATCGCTAACCGGATCGTTGGCAAAGAGCAAGAGCCGCCGGTGACAGCAAAACAGCGCGCGTATGTACATAATATGCCTTTTAATTACCCCGTCGTACTTGCTAGAAATGTTGTAATTACCACCACACTGTGCCCTAAATGTGCACCCACTAGGAGCTTCTTTACTTTTAAGTTTTTCCGCCTTCATATTGTGCTTAAGGGACATGTATTTTGTTTATAAAGTATGACATGGAGGCGTAATATCGTATTTTAGAGGCGCGTAGTGAATCTCCACAATTACCAAAATTAAGAGTACACATAGCAGTCTTTTAGATACACTTGCTTTGAGCTTAAATGTAAAAGTAAAGGCTGCTTAACATGGGTCAGGGGGCTTCGTGGTGCAGTGGTTAGCACACTCGGCTCACAACCAAGAGAGCCCGGGTTCAATTCCCGGGCGGAGTGGAAAAATTGGGCGGCTTTTCCGATACCCTACGCCCCTGTCCACCCAGCAGTGAATGGGTACCAGGTATTAATCGGGGGTTGTGTCCCATCTCCTGGGGTCTGTTACCTTCTCCTGTAATTCCTTCCCCTTCTGTCTCTCTCCGGCGTATGACCACAGATGTTGCGCCGACTAAACGAAACTTTCCAACTTTACATGGGTCAATTTTTCCTCCCAGCTATAACCAGTAAGTGTTAGCCAGCTAGAGTTTTCATCAAGCTTCTTGCCAATATCTGTACATGGGAAAAGGCACCTGGGAATAGTTCTGCTCTTGGAACCCTACAAATTAGTTGTTTCCATAAGTAAATACACTAGTTACAAGAAATCAGTTAGCCATACTCACCAATAGTTGTTCAGCCACAATAAATATCTGGAAACAATTAGTCCCAGATGTTATTAATAATTTCCATCAAGAAGACACACCAAACTCATTCATTTGTCCTCCTTCTAGTCCCTATTTTTTTTAACAAGAAGAGATTGTATATGTGAAAAATTAAATGAGCTTCACAGGACAGAATGTGAATGAGAATATTGGATACAAATAACTGACATGCCCCAGAGTAGAGATGAACACTCCTCAACACCAACCATGGTCAGGACTTATGTGGTCCCAATGGTGAGGGCCAGCGCAGCCGTACAATAAATTAATTTTCTTTATCACGGATCCACAACACTTACGGGAAACTTGGAAATGCCTAACCTGGTAGCAGAGGGGATCATGATTCTTAATGGTCCCTCTAAGCGAGAAAAATGAGAAAAAATCACCCCTCACACAAACCATTTCATAATATATATCAAAGCATTTGTGATCAGTTTATGTATCATCTATTTTTGGGGGTTTATATCATGGCACAAATTTGGCCCGTCGCTGCTACACGGTAAAGCCACAAATTTGGCCCGTCGCTGGTACACGGTAAAGCCACAAATTTGGCCCGTCACTGCTACACGGTAAAGCCACAAATTTGGCCCGTCGCTGCTACACGGTAAAGCCACAAATTTGGCCCGTCGCTGCTACACAGTAAAGCCACAAATTTGGCCCCTTGCTGCTACACGGTAAAGCCACAAATTTGGCCCCTTGCTGCTACACGGTAAAGCCACAAATTTGGCCCCTTGCTGCTACACGGTAAAGCCACAAATTTGGCCCGTCGCTGCTACACAGTCAAGCCACAAAGTTGGCTGCTGCTACACGGTAAAGCCACAAATTTGGCCCGTCATACACGGAAAAGCCACACATTTGGCCCGTCGCTGCTACACGGTAAAGCCACAAATTTGGCCCGTCGCTGCTACACGGTAAAGCCACAAATTTGGCCCGTCGCTGCTACTGGGTTAATTGTCCGAGTACCGCATGAAATCACTTTAAATGCACTTAGCTGGAGTAGGTGAGTGTCGAGGCAGGAAGATGGCGGGCCAGCTATGAATATTGGATGAGCTTCTCCGTGAATCCTGGCCAGCCGTGGACAGCGTGATTTGCTTATGCCACACTGAGCATTACTAATCCATGTTCATATGTACAAGGAAAAGAATAGTCCAGAACACGATGAACGAATGCGAGAGGGTAAACCACCTGTGTATATGTTGTTCATGGGTCGAGGGCTAAGTGAAGAAGCTAGTTGTTGTTGTTGTTGTTTTTTTTGCCAGTGTCGGGCAAACACGTTAACGATCCTTCCACAGGTTCACATACGGAAACCTTCTTACGACTTTTACTTCCTCTAAATCAAGGGTTCCCAAACCAGGGGTCGGAATGCTCATTATGTGGGGTCATAGAGAGGTCATGGGGTCGGTGGGGTCGCTGAGGTACCCCCAATTAAGGCGTGGGGGTGTGAAATATCCAAGCAGGGATTATGTGACCATGACAAATTCAGTTCTGTATAGTACTTTCATTGAGAAAAAATAACAAGTCAAATAATTGTTTTTTTTTTTTTTTTTGCCAGTGTCGGGCAAACACGTTAATGATCCTTCCACAGGTTCACATACGGAAACCTTCTTACGACTTTTACTTCCTCTAAATCAAGGGTTCCCAAACCAGGGGTCGGAATGCTCATTATGTGGGGTCATAGAGAGGTCATGGGGTCGGTCGGGTCGCTGAGGTACCCCCAATTAAGGCATGGGGGTGCGAAATATCCAAGCAGGGATTATGTGACCATGACAAATTCAGTTCTGTATAGTACTTTCATTGAGAAAAAATAACAAGTCAAATAATTGTTTTTTTTTTTTTTTTTTTTTTCAAGTGTCGGGCAAACACGTTAATGATCCTTCCACAGGTTCACATACGGAAACCTTCTTACGATTTTTACTTCCTCTAAATCAAGGGCTCCCAAACCAGGGGTCGGAATGCTCATTATGTGGGGTCATAGAGAGGTCATGGGGTCGGTGGGGTCGCTGAGGTACCCCCAATTAAGGCGTGGGGGTGCGAAATATCCAAGCAGGGATTATGTGACCATGACAAATTCAGTTCTGTATAGTACTTTCATTGAGAAAAAATAACAAGTCAAATAATTTTTTTTTTTTTTTTTTTTGCCAGTGTCGGGCAAACACATTAATGATCCTTCCACAGGTTCACATACGGAAACCTTCTTACGAATTTTACTTCCTCTAAATCAAGGGTTCCCAAACCAGGGGTCGGAATGCTCATTATGTGGGGTCATAAAGAGGTCATGGGGTCGCTGAGGTACCCCCAATTAAGGCGTGGGGGTGTGAAATATCCAAGCAGGGATTATGTGACCATGACAAATTCAGTTCTGTATAGTACTTTCATTGAGAAAAAATAACAAGTCAAATAATTGCTTCAAGCACCCTTACACGAGCCACGACTGACCGTTGAATCCCCCCTCTCCCTCACTCCCTTACTACCCTCCCCGCTCTTACATCCTCGTGAAATTCGCATGATCTAAATTTCGTTTTATCTCCCTATTTACTAATTTATTCCAAAAATTTCACATCCTCATTATCGTCAGCACCCGTAAAACTTTGGTATATAGGCAAAAAGAATCCTCACTTCCATGGTTTTTGACAATTGATTAAATTAAATTCACATAACAAATCAAGCTCTGTGCAGGAGCAGGCTGAGAGCACCCACTCACACCCTCGCTCCCTCAGGCCAGTTCCTGTGAAGCGCAATTTTATGTGGCGTTTTAGTGTGGCAAGATGGTGCAGTGCTGTGGTATTGTGCAGCGAAGGAGGAATTACAATGGGAAGGGAAGTGATGATGTTGCGTTACTCTTTTGAAAGTATTTTATTTACATTGCTGATTAATAACGTTAATTGAAATATATTTAGTAATACGAGTACAGCCGTTAAGGAGAGGTTTTTAAAGACACCATCTCAAACGCTCTAATAATTCATCATGCCTCGACTAAAAATTCACAATAGTGCTGTAAATGTAACTGTAAACATAAACACTTGGTATATCTCTCTCTCTCTCTCTCTCTCTCTATACATACACACACACACACACACACACACACACTTGGGGTCACACTGGCTAGGAAAAGCTTAGGAACCCCTGCTCTAAATGATCAATTTTGGACATCTTTCCGTCAGCCTCGACTAGGGCCGTGGTCACGGGGCGCCATAGGTGACCTCGCCCAGCTGGCTCATGAACCCTGCGGCCTGATGTCACTCCCGGCCACGTCAACATTCATGGCAGGTGTTAAAATATCCACATTCATTGATTCAACCGTTTTGAATTCAAATCATAATAGTCTTATCTAATTAATACCCCAAGTGCAAATTACCCAAATACAGTCGTCCCTCAAATAGTACGGTTTCCAATACAGGTAACTCTCGATTTATGCGAGTATTGTGTCCTTGAAGAGGTCGCGTAAATCAAAAACAGTGTAAATCCAACAAGAGGTAGGTTTGTACCTTTATTGCCTACTGTATCACTCTGACTCCTCTCCCTCTCGTGGTTCCTCCTCTGGCTGCCCTTCCCCTCGTGGTAGCACAGCAGCGAGGGTGTTGTTGTTGTTGAGTAGCGTGGCAGCGTGGGTACTGTATTGCTGTTCAAGTGGCGCGTGGGAAGAACTGAGCTCAGCTGTGTGGCCGTGTGAGTCCAGTTGCGTGAGACATCTGGTGGCCACTCCATAAAATATCGCGTATAAGTGTAAAAAACATGTAAATTTAACATTTATTTGGATTTTGGACCACGCGTTATTTAAAAAACGCGTAAACCAAACTCGCGTAAATCAAGAGTTACCTGTATTTACCTCAGTGATATTTCCATCATAACTCCTGTGCCTCACTCATTTAATCTTATTGACATATGCCTTTCATCTCTCTAAAGTTATATTTGGAGCCACAGCGACATCAAAGCAGGGAATCACCAAGTCAAGGCTGTGGGTAGTTTTAGGCATACCAGTTTTCCCTGTTTCAACCCCTTTAACACGAGGGCGCGTATACAGCGTCCTTGCGTGCCCCGTACCATATCCGACGACGCGCATACTGCATCCTGGCTTGCTTTAGCTGATATACGAGTTATTTTATCTCTTATGTTTATATTTACATTTCAATATAATCAAATAATTTATGTTTCTTTATGTGCACCATTTAATTCTGCATGTTTTCATATCTAATACATGATTATTATATTGAGTTTATGGCTGAAAACTTTTTATATTCAATAGCGACATTTGAAATTTGGTGCGCGCGGCGATCCTGGATATGGCGTGGGGCACTGTTTTGGCCCGGCCGTAGTGAAGGGGTTAACATGCTGGAAATGGCACTGATACATTTCCATTATATGCTCCTCTTGCAACATTTAACTAATTACTCTCAACTCACTGTAAGAGTTTATCATCATCATCATTTCATGGACGCCTGCTCCTAGGAGCTCCCACCAGGGGATGGCCACGGCAGAAGAGCTTCCATCTTTCTCTATCCAGACACTCCCTCCTTGCCTGCTCAAAGTTTGTCAAAGATCTTTCCCCCCTCTCCTTCACATACTCTTGCATCCTATCCCTCCATTTCACTGGAGGTCGTCCTCTAACATTCCCTCCCTCTATCTCACTCACATACACCCTCCTGGTCATCTTACTCTCCTCCATTCGCTCCATGTGACCAAATTACTTTAAAGTCTGTCGCTTCATTTCTTCCACCACTCCACACTTCTTCCCTTCACCCCTGTGTTGACACATTCCAAAACACTCGTACACACTTTCATTACTCATTCCATCCATTCTACTCACACCACAAGCACTCCTCAAATAACTCATTTCCACTGCCTGCACTCTAGACCTCTGACTTTCATTCCAGGCCCACATTTCACTTGCATATGTGAGGGTTGGTACTATTATTGTATTTCTCAAATCCCTCTTTACCTCCATGATCACACTTCTGCCATTCATGATTCGTCCCAAAGACCCTACCACCCTTCTTCCTTGCAGTGCCCTTTCTCTTGTCTCTCCCTCCACACCACCATGCTTACACATAACTGATCCAAGGTACTTAAACTCATTAACCTCCTCCACTTTTTCACCATTCACAATTATTTTGCATTCTTTTTCACATTCAATTCCCACCCTAGGAGCAGCGAGTCGCGGGCTTTTTTTTTATTATTGTTTTCTTTTTTTGTGTGCCCTTGAGCTGCCTCCTTTGTTGTAAAAAATAAATAAATAAAAAAAAAAAAAACTCTATATGGGCATACAAAATCTACAACCTCACTTCTACTCCGCTCACAAACCATCACTTTACTTTTGTTGACATTTACTTTCAGCTTTCTCTTTGTACACTGTCAAAAACACTGACCAAATTTTGTAAGTCACTCATTTTCAGCAAATAAGATTGAATTCAGCACCCACTGCCTTCCCACAGCGTACATTTTTACTCCAACTTCCTCAATTTTGCGATTCATTCCTCTCATAACACCATCCATATAAACATTGAACAACCATGGTGACTTGACACACCCCTGCCATAACACGCTAACCATGCATTGGGCCACCAGTGTACCGAGCAGATATTTCACTTGTTGCGTATTGGTACATCTGTGGCCCGAATAGCCCTTTCTATAAACTTTTACAAACATGAATACAGGTAACTCTCAATTTACGCGAGTATTGTGTCCTTGAAGAGGTCGCGTGAATCAAAAACAGTGTAAATCCAACAAGAGGTAGGTTTGTATCTTTATTGCCTACTGTATCACTCTGACTCCTCTCCCTCTCGTGGTTCCTCCTCTGGCTGCCCTTCCCCTCGTGGTAGCACAGCAGCGAGGGTGTTGTTGTTGAGTAGCGTGGCAGCGTGGGTACTGTATTGTTGTTCAAGTGGCGCGTGGGAAGAACTGAGCTCAGCTGTGTGGCCGTGTAAGTCCAGTTGCGTGAGACATCTGGTGGCCACTCCATAAAATATCGCGTATAAGTGAAAAAAACGTGTAAATTAAACATTTATTTGGATTTTGGACCAAGCGTTATTTCGAAAACGCGTAAACCAAACTCGCGTCAATCGAGAGTTACCTGTATATAAAAAAATTGCGTGTAAATTTATATTTATTATGACCGCAGATGTCTTGCAATGGTACCAGGTAATAAGTTTAATATAAGGTGAGAAGTATGTATGTAAAAAGCATAAAAAAACAGGCATCCAAAATACATATAAAGTTTGGTGACATTTCACTTCCAAATATAATTAACATTGCATTGTGTAACAGTAATCAGCTGTAGAGGAAAATTCACCTCATAGGAAATAACGTAAATAAAAAAAAAATCCTAATAAATGAAAGTTTTGTTCTTCATAACAGAATATAAAACAATGCTCCAGATCACTACTAATGACTCGGAACATTATATTATCGTAATGTTTGATTTATTGCAGTGTATTTTGCTGAACTGTAGAGGAAAACACCGCTCAACAAATAATGTAAAAAATATTAAAATTCCTGATAAATTAATATTTTGCTTTCATAACTGAATAGAAAGTAATGTTCCCCATCCTGCTCTTCATCTGCTTCTGACTCATCACTTTCCTCGGAGAGCTCATCATCTGGGTCATCAGAATTGACAAAAAAATCTTAACCCCTTCACTACGGCCGAGCCAAAACAGCGCCCCGTGTCATATCCGGGATCGCCGCTCGCGCCAAATTTCAAATGTCGCTATTGAATATAACAAGTTTTCAGCCATAATCTCAACATAATCATCATGTACAGGTAACTCTCGATTTATGCGAGTTTGGTTTACGCGTTTTTTAAATAACGCGGGATCCAAAATTCAAATAAATGTTTAATTTTCACGTTTTTTTCATTTATACGCAATATTTTATGGAGTGGCCACCAGATGTCTCACGCAACTGGACTCACACGGCGCCGCGGCCACACAGCTGAGCTCAGTTCTTCCCGCGCGTCACTTGAACAACAATACAGTACCCACGCTGCCACGCTACTCAACAATAGGGGTGAGCAGGTACTAGTACCAGTACCTGGTACTGACGGTACCAGACTGCTCGGTACCAGTACCAATACTAGCCAGTCGCTCATGGTGTCCCTCATTTCTTCGCCACACGAGTGAGGCTGAGACTGAGAGCGACCCTGAGTTGACGTTTTGGTGATATGGATATTCTCTCTCTCTCTCTCTCTCTCTCTCTCTCTCTCTCTCTCTCTCTCTCTCTCTCTCTCTCTCTCTCTCTCTCTCTCTCTCTCTCTCTCTCTCTCTCTCTCTCTCTCTCTCTCTCTCTCTCTCTCTCTCTCTCTCTCTCTCTCTCTCTCTCCACTGAATGAAGTGAATATTTATTTTTCAATAGAAACCTTCAAACCTACCTCATGTTTGATTCACATTGTTTTTGATTTACGCGACCTCTTCAAGGACACAATACTCGCGTAAATTGAGAGTTACCTGCATCATATACGAAAACATGCAGAATTAAATAGTGCACATAAAGAAACTCACTATGGCCGGGCCAAAACAGCGCCCCATGCCCTATCCGGGATCGCCGCTCGCGCCAAATTTCAAATGTCGCTATTGAATATAACAAGTTTTCAGCCATAAACTCAACATAATCATCATGTATTATATATGAAAACATGCAGAATTAAATGGTGCACATAAAGAAACATAAATTAATTGATAATGTTGAAATGTAAGCATCAATATAGAGATAAAATAACTCATATTGGCTAAAGCGAGCCAGGACACAGTATGCGCGTCCTTGTGTTGAAGGGATTAATCATCTGAATCACCAGTTGGGCTATTCGATCATCCTCCGTAAAAGACAGTCGGGTTCATTTATGTTGAAAAGGAGGTAAAAAAGCATTATTAATAGTTTTCTTATGTACAGCTTATCAAAATATAGGATACTGCATCATAAAAACTACACCAAATAGCGGAACAAGATTATATCATCAGTGTGTCGCGAACTGGTACATATATATGCGCCAACCCATGCCTGGTACATTGGTACACCATTACGCGATAGAGGGAAGAAATATTAGTGGTCCGCGATTCAGTATATATTTGTACCATGGATTTTTACGCTCTTCACTACAGGCCATCCTCTCACAATGATACATGCATCCTCTCTCTGCAGAAGTCCGACAGACACTGGCGTGGTGGCTCTGTGAAGGTTGTGCAAGGCAGGCAAGAGCGCTGAGTTGCCAAACGCGGTTAACGTGTTAACTCCAAACCCCTTATGCAAGAGTTAACCAGCATCTTCACTCTTTCATCCCTATACTGTCCAACCCCTTATGCAAGAGTTAACCAGCATCTTCACTCTTTCATCCCTCACGCTGGTAAACTCTGGAACAATCTTCCTTCATCTGTATTTCCTCCTGCCTACGACTTGAACTCTTTCAAGAGGAGGGTATCAGGACACCTCTCCTCCCGAAACTGACCTCTCTTCGCCACCTCTTTGGATTCTTTTTAGAGCAGCGAGTAGCGGGCTTTTTTATTAATGTTTACTTTTTTGTGCCCTTGAACTGTCTCCTTTGCTGTAAAAAAAAAAAAAAAAAAAAAACATGAATCTTTAAAACATCCCACAATGTAATCCAATCAACTCTGTCGTAAGCTGTTTTCCTCCCACACCATGAATCTTTAAAACATCCCACAATGTAATCCAATCAACTCTGTCGTAAGCTTTTTCCTCCCACACCATGAATCTTTAAAACATCCCACAATGTAATCCAATCAACTCTGTCGTAAGCTGTTTTCCTCCCACACCATGAATCTTTAAAACATCCTACAATACAATCCAATCAACTCTGTCATTAAGCAGTTTTCCTCCCACACCATGAATCTTCAAAACATCCTACAATGCAATCCAATCAACTCTGTCATTAAGCAGTTTTCCTCCCACATCATAAATCTTTAAAACATCCCACAATGCAATCCAATCAACTCTGTCATAAGCTGTTTCCAAGTCCATGAAGGCAGCGTATAGTTTCTTTCCTTTTGCTAATACTTTTTCTACTACCATCCTGAAGGCAAATATCTGATCCACACATCCCCTTCCCTTCCTGAAGCCTCCTTGCTCTTCACTGATTTTCTCTTCTGTAAGTCTTTGCAGCCTCTCTATTACGACTTTTCCATATACCTTTCTGTGTATATTCAGGAGACTTATACCTCTATAGCTCCCATATTCCCCTCTCCTGCCCTTCCCCTTGTACACTGGGACAATGATGGCTTTCGTCCAGTCTGCTGGCACCCCCCCCCCCACCTCCCATGCTACTTCACATATCTTGACCATCCATTTCACAACTTCATCTCCTCCTCGCTTCAACATTTCCGCTGTGTTTCCATCAATTCCTGCTGCCTTTCCATTTTTTTATATTTTTATTGCCTGATTTACTTCTTCATATGTTATAGTTCTTTCCTTAAATACTCCTCCTCTACCTCTACTCAAAACTGTTGCTGTTACTGAACGTCCATCCTCAAAATTCATTAAGTTTTTTTAAATATTCTGTATCTCTCCATCACGGCTTCCCCATCTTTCAACATCTTTCCATTCTCATCCATAACTTCATTTATTTTACTTGGGGATATTTTCTGCATTTCTTTCATTTTTTGCTTCTTTCCAATATGATTTCCTGTTCCCTGTATATTTTTCACTTAGTCTTTTTCCAAAGTCTTCATCAACTCTCTCCTTACTTTCTTTCATTGCTTGTTTCAATTTCATTTTGCATTCTCTATATTTATTTTTCCTTTCCCTTTTTACTTGCTCAGACACATTTCTTTCCTGAGTTTTCTTAAAAAGTTCCCGTTTCTCTTTTACTCTCCTCCTTATCTCTTCTGTCCACCAGGAATGTCCTTTTCTTTTTCCATCCCTCAGCATTTTCATCCCTAACACTTTCTTTGTTGTAGTTCCCATTATTTCTTTACATGCCAGTCACGGTGTCCTTCCTGGATTTCCTTCAGAAGTTGCTTGTTACTTCAAAACCACCTTTTTCCTTCGCTTATTCTCCCTGCACCTGAACCTCTATCAGTAATTTTTAACGATAATTTTTGTGAAGTCATAGGGGGGCAAAGGCTCTCCAGATGCTTGGTTAGGTTAGGTTACAATTGTAGGATTTAGTCGCATTAGAAACTTGGGATTAGTTTTGCCGTGCAGAAGCTGAATTTGACAGGAGAGTCACTTTTGTCAGCCATTGTGTTGGGTGCTTCTATAGATATTTATCCCAATTTTTTTTAAAGCATTCTCCAAAGTCAAGAAGCCATTGTCTTTTTAATGCTTTGCCCATGGTGTCATTAGGCTGTCTTTACCTCTTAACCCCTTCAACGCAAGGACGCATATACTGCGTCCTTGCGAGCCCCGTATCATATCCGAGGACACGCATACTGCATCCTGGCTCGCTTTAGCCAATATACGAGTTATTTCATCTATATTTATGGTTACATTTCAAAATTATCAATTAATTTATGTTTCTTCATGTGCACCATTTAATTCTGCATGTTTTCATATATAATACATGATGATTATGTTGGGTTTATGGCTGAAAACTTGTTATATTCAATAGCGACATTTGAAATTTGGTGCGCGCAGCGATCTCGGATACGGCGCGGGGCGGTGTTTTGGCCCGGCTGTAGTGAAGGGGTTAAATCCAGCAACGTATAATATATATGTCATACTACTCTTAGTCTGCCATGAAAGAAAAAAAGACTCAGCTGTTTTCTGTGGTTTGTTATCTTTAGAAAACTGTTGTGAATAATTAATCCATTTATGCTGAAGACTGTTATAATAATAATAATAATAATAATAATAATAATAATAATAATAATAATAATAATAAATGGTTTATTAAGTTATGGCAGCTGTTAGGCTGAAAATAAACATATTACAAATATATTTTAAGGAAACTTCACAAACAAAACAATTACACAAAGGAAAGGGATGGGGAAAAGTTTGGAAAGTTTGGTTTAGTCGGCGCAACATCTGTGGTCATATGCCGGAGAGAGACAGAAGGGGAAGGAATTATAGGAGAAGGGAACAGTTGGAAAGTTTGGTTTAGTCGGCGCAACATCTGTGGTCATTTGCTGGAGAGAGACAGAAGGGGAAGGAATTATAAGAGAAGGGAACAGACCCCAGGAGACGGGACACAACCCCCGATTAATACCTGGTACCCATTCACTGCTGGGTGGACAGGGGCATAGGGTATCGGAAAAGCTGCCAAATTTTTTCCACTCCACCCAGGAATCGAACCCGGGCTCTCTCGATTGCAAGCCGAGTGTGCTAACCACTGCACCACGAAGCCCCCCGAGGGATGGGGAACGGGGCCCTGACATATCTGTTGGAAGGTTGGGGTGAGGGTGTTTTTTTGGGGTGGGGTGGGGGGGGGGGTGCAGTGTGGTGGTGCCGGGGATCATCTTCCAGGCGCCAGTGAGGTGTTAATCTTTAGGTTGGACACTGGGTTCAGGTGACAGCTGATGGTGGGATGCAGATGAGCAGTATCTGGGAGGTCACTCAGGCTACCCACACTGAGGCCGACATTTTAAGACACTTCGCTTCTCACATCAGCTATTTCTAAAGGTCAAAGAGGGGATCAATCGGCTTCTAATGAGTGTTGTTTTAGGTTCATGGCACAGAGGAAGGGTCACACTACCACCATGGTCATAAAACTACTACTGGAATTGACCCAAACTCCAATGAAAGCCTTGTCAAATATGTGCACTTTGGCGACGAAATGTTTTAAAATATGACCCTTACCCCTTCCGCTGCGATTGGCACGGATTTGGCTTTCACTGGTAACCTGGTAACATATAGTCCCAGGTCTTGCTCTGCCTCTGTGGTGGATAGTGGAGTGTTTCTCATGTGGTATTGGTGTGCTGGATATCCCTTCACTGGTAACCTGGTAACATATAGTCCCAGGTCTTGCTCTGCCTCTGTGGTGGATAGTGGAGTGTTTCTCATGTGGTATTGGTGTGCTGGATATCCCTTCACTGGTAGCCTGGTAACATTTAGTCCCAGGTCTTGCTCTGCCTCTGTGGTGGATAAGTGGAGTGTTTCCCATGTGGTATTGGTGTGCTGGATATCCCTTCACTGGTAGCCTGGTAACATTTAGTCCCAGGTCTTGCTCTGCCTCTGTGGTGGATAGTGGAGTGTTTCCCATGTGGTATTGGTGTGCTGGATATCCCTTCACTGGTAGCCTGGTAACATATAGTCCCAGGTCTTTCTCTGCCTCTGTGGTGGATAGTGGAGTGTTTCCCATGTGGTATTGGTGTGCTGGATATCCCTTCACTGGTAGCCTGGTAACATTTAGTCCCAGGTCTTGCTCTGCCTCTGTGGTGGATAGTGGAGTGTTTCCCATGTGGTATTGGTGTGCTGGATATCCCTTCACTGGTAGCCTGGTAACATATAGTCCCAGGTCTTTCTCTGCCTCTGTGGTGGATAGTGGAGTGTTTCCCATGTGGTATTGGTGTGCTGGATATCCCTTCACTGGTAGCCTGGTAACATACACTCCCAGGTCTTTCTCTGCCTCTGTGGTGTATAGTGGAGTGTTTCCCATGTGGTATTGGTGTGCTGGATATCCCTTCACTGGTAGCCTGGTAACATACACTCCCAGGTCTTTCTCTGCCTCTGTGGTGGATAGTGGAGTGTTTCCCATGTGGTATTGGTGTGCTGGATATCCCTTCACTGGTAGCCTGGTAGCATATAATCCCAGGTCTTTCTCTGCCTCTGTGGTGTATAGTGGAGTGTTTCCCATGTGGTATTGGTGTGCTGGATATCCCTTCACTGGTAGCCTGGTAACATACACTCCCAGGTCTTTCTCTGCCTCTGTGGTGGATAGTGGAGTGTTTCCCATGTGGTATTGGTGTGCTGGATATCCCTTCACTGGTAGCCTGGTAACATTTAGTCCCAGGTCTTGCTCTGCCTCTGTGGTGGATAAGTGGAGTGTTTCCCATGTGGTATTGGTGTGCTGGATATCCCTTCACTGGTAGCCTGGTAACATTTAGTCCCAGGTCTTGCTCTGCCTCTGTGGTGGATAGTGGAGTGTTTCCCATGTGGTATTGGTGTGCTGGATATCCCTTCACTGGTAGCCTGGTAACATATAGTCCCAGGTCTTTCTCTGCCTCTGTGGTGGATAGTGGAGTGTTTCCCATGTGGTATTGGTGTGCTGGATATCCCTTCACTGGTAGCCTGGTAACATTTAGTCCCAGGTCTTGCTCTGCCTCTGTGGTGGATAGTGGAGTGTTTCCCATGTGGTATTGGTGTGCTGGATATCCCTTCACTGGTAGCCTGGTAACATATAGTCCCAGGTCTTTCTCTGCCTCTGTGGTGGATAGTGGAGTGTTTCCCATGTGGTATTGGTGTGCTGGATATCCCTTCACTGGTAGCCTGGTAACATACACTCCCAGGTCTTTCTCTGCCTCTGTGGTGTATAGTGGAGTGTTTCCCATGTGGTATTGTAGTGCTGGATATCCCTTCACTGGTAGCCTGGTAACATACACTCCCAGGTCTTTCTCTGCCTCTGTGGTGGATAGTGGAGTGTTTCCCATGTGGTATTGGTGTGCTGGATATCCCTTCACTGGTAGCCTGGTAGCATATAATCCCAGGTCTTTCTCTGCCTCTGTGGTGTATAGTGGAGTGTTTCCCATGTGGTATTGGTGTGCTGGATATCCCTTCACTGGTAGCCTGGTAACATACACTCCCAGGTCTTTCTCTGCCTCTGTGGTGGATAGTGGAGTGTTTCCCATGTGGTATTGGTGTGCTGGATATCCCTTCACTGGTAGCCTGGTAACATACACTCCCAGGTCTTTCTCTGCCTCTGTGGTGGATAGTGGAGTGTTTCCCATGTGGTATTGGTGTGCTGGATATCCCTTCACTGGTAGCCTGGTAACATACACTCCCAGGTCTTTCTCTGCCTCTGTGGTGGATAGTGGAGTGTTTCCCATGTGGTATTGGTGTGCTGGATATCCCTTCACTGGTAGCCTGGTAACATACACTCCCAGGTCTTTCTCTGCCTCTGTGGTGGATAGTGGAGTGTTTCCCATGTGGTATTAGTATGCTGGATATCCCCTCCCAAGGTGCATGACTTTGCATTTTTCTTCACTGAATTGTAGCAGCCACTTTTTGTTCCATTCCTGTAGCTTGGTGATGTCTTCTTATAGGAAATCCGCAGTCAAGAAGTTAGTGATGAGGTGCTTAGGTTGGTATTGTGAGATGCTCCCGCCCTGCACACCAACTATTTCCAAAGTCCAAAAAGGAGGTTAATCGAGTTCTAATGAGTGATCTTTTAAGTTCACGGTACAGAAGGCGGCTCAGACTACCACCAGGGTCATAAAAGTACCCCTGGAAATGCCCTGAACTCCCACGAAAGACTAGTAAATGACGTGTTCTTGGGCAACGAAATGTCTTATAATACGACCCTAAAATAAGGTTGGTCTTGTCAAATGCGTTCTAATGAGTTGTCGAGTTCTAATGAGTGTTCTTTTAGGTTCACGGTACAGAAGGCGGCTCAGACTACCACCAGGGTCATAAAAGTACCCCTGGAAATGCCCTGAACTCCCACGAAAGGCTAGTAAATTACGTGTTCTTGGGCAACGAAATGTTTTATAAAACGACCCTAAAATAAGGTTGGTATTGTCAAATGAGTTCTAATGAGTTGTCGAGTTCTAATGAGTGTTCTTTTAGGTTCACGGTACAGAAGGCGGCTCAGACTACCACCAGGGTTATAAATGTACCCTTGGAAATGCCCTAAACTCCCACGAAAGACTAGTAAATTATGTGTTCTTGGGCGCAGAAATGTTTAAAAATATGGCCTTAAGCTCCTGGGCTGGTGAGACACAGGTGGTGGTTGCTGCCCGGTTGGTTGTAGATGGTTCTTGTGGGAACGACTACACAGCCTTGGTGAGGGTGGCTTGCGTCTTTTTCCACCTGAGTGACAACGCAAGTATGTGTTCTTGGACGACGAAATATTTAGTAATACAGCGCTCAGTACCTTCAGTGACTCAAAAACTCAATTTCTCCACCTGTCATCTCTTCACAGTCTTTCAAACACCTATCCCCTATTCTTTGATAACACTCAGCTGTCCCACTCATCTACACTAACCATACTTGGGCTGTTCTTAACCCAGTAGCAGCGGGGATCATGTTTCTTAATGGTCCCTCTAAGCGAGAAAAATGAAAAAAAATCACCCCTCACACAAACCATTTCATAATATATATCAAAGCATTTGTGATCAGATTATGTATCATCTATTTTTTTGGGTTTATATCATGGCACAAATTTGTCCCGTCGCTGCTACACGGTAAAGCCACAAATTTGGCCCGTCGCTGCTACACGGTGAAGCCACAAATTTGGCCCGTCGCTGCTACACGGTAAAGCCACAAATTTGGCCCGTCGCTGCTACACGGTAAAGCCACAAATTTGGCCCGTCGCTGCTACACGGTAAAGCCACAAATTTGGCCCGTCGCTGCTACACGGTAAAGCCACAAATTTGGCCTGTCGCTGCTACACGGTAAAGCCACAAATTTGGCCCGTCGCTGCTACACGGTGAAGCCACAAATTTGGCCCGTCGCTGCTACATGGTAAAGCCACAAATTTGGCCCGTCGCTGCTACACGGTAAAGCCACAAATTTGACCCGTCGCTGCTACACGGTAAAGCCACAAATTTGGCCCGTCGCTGCTACACGGTAAAGCCACAAATTTGGCCCGTCGCTGCTACTGGGTTAACTGACCTTCCCATGCTGCTGGGTGACTGGCATGGTGTCCCTTGGAGCCTGAGCATGCTGGCAGGGACAGGGTAGATGATGAGGCATTGGCGACACACACACAGCACTCACTACCCAGGTCCAGGTCCAGGTCAGGGGCCTCATGGATGGCCCCAGCCCGGTATTGGGGCAGGCGTATTTTATTTATAGTGGCTACTGTGTTATATGACTTGCCTGGCCCATGCTGCCCCCCGGTGCTCCACTTGAACGAGGTTGCTGAAGTTAGGGTTGATTGAAGGTCTGGGCAGCGTGTAGGTAATCTTTTATTTTTTATGAATGAAGGCTTTAGGGCAATATTTTTAAACATTTCTGCGCCCAAGAACACGTAATTTACTAGTCTTTCGTGGGAGTTTAGGGCATTTCCAGGGGTACTTTTATGACCCTGGTGGTAGTCTGAGCCGCCTTCTGTACCGTGAACCTAAAAGAACACTCATTAGAACTCGACAACTCAGTAGAACTCAAAAGAACGAACGCATTTGACAAGACCAACCTTATTTTAGGGTCGCATTATGAGACATTTCGTTGCCCAAGAACACGTAATTTACTAGTCTTTCGTGGGAGTTTAGGGCATTTCCAGGGGTACTTATATGACCCTGGTGGTAGTCTGAGCCGCCTTCTGTACCGCGAACCTAAAAGAACACTCATTAGAACTCGAAAGAACGAACGCATTTGACAAGACCAACCTTATTTTAGGGTCGCATTATAAGACATTTCGTTGCCCAAGAACACGTAATTTACTAGTCTTTCGAGGGAGTTTAGGGCATTTCCAAGGGTACTTTTATGACCCTGGTGGTAGTCTGAGCCGCCTTCTGTACCGTGAACCCAAAAGAACACTCATTAGAACTCGAAAGAACGAACGCATTTGACAAGACCAACCTTATTTTAGGGTCGTATTGAGACATTTCGTTGCCCAAAAACACGTAATTTACTAGTCTTTCGTGGGAGTTTAGGGCATTTCCAGGGGTACTTATATGACCCTGGTGGTAGTCTGAGCCGCCTTCTGTACCGTGAACCTAAAAGAACACTCATTAGTTGGTGTGGGGGCGGGAGCATCTGACAATACCAACCTTAACCCTTAGAGTACAGAGGCCGGATTCATCAAACCACTTACGAGATCTATTGATGGTAAGTCTTCTGGTAACTCTATCATCTAGGAACGCTCTTGATCTTAAAGCGACTCCAATGGCAATGAAGCAAGTGTCGACCAGGCCAGTATTTCATTCATTGTCATCGGAGCGGCCTAAACAAAAGGATCATTCGTAGTGGACAGATTTACTTAAAGACTTATACCAACGACCGGTCTTGTAGTGGCTTGATGAATCCGGCCCCAGGTGGCGATATATTTCTCTGGATGGTGTGCACGGGGAAAATTTAGACATTTGAAAGAGGTGGAAATGGTGTCTTTGCAATAATTGTATATTCATGTTGTATATATGGCGGTGTAATAAAACTTCTCTCCTAATAATAATAAAAAAGTTATGACGCCGAAAACATTGCGCATTTTCTCGTGGCCGGGACGTGTCGCGTGGAAACACCCCACACACACACTCTCTCTCTCTCTCTCTCTCTCTCTCTCTCTCTCTTTTATTTAAACATACATATATATTTACAAAGACCCAAAGGTGCACTGCCGTGTGCTGTCTATTCAAAGGGCATAGTCTATATGAGAGAAAAAATATCTAAAGATAAAAACATACATTATATACATATATATCCACACTGCACTTTCATACATACACACTGCACTGTCATTTAAAGTGCCATTGGGGTAGGAAGTGTGCCTCTTCAGTGGTGGGCTGCCAGCTTTACTTCTTAAGGGGTCGAATTACGAGACATATCGCCGCCCAAGAAGACATATTTGACAAGGCTTTCGTAGGAGTTGTGGGCATTTCCAGGGGTAGTTTTATGACCCTGGTGGTAGTGTGAGTCTTCTTCTGTACCATGAACCTGAAGAAGCACCCTTTGGAACCCGACTGACCCCCTCTTTGAAATTTAGAAATGGCTGATGTGAGAAGCGAGAGTTTTATAATACTAATTCATCCCACGGACACTCTCTCTCTCTCTCTCTCTCTCTCTCTCTCTCTCTCTCTCTCTCTCTCTCTCTCTCTCTCTCTCTACCGTAACTGAATGACCCATCTATTATTTCCATTATTTTATTTACATTCGGAGGATCACATGATAAAAGTCTGATTCAGTTTTTTTGTTTTCCATCAACAAGGAAGAATGGTTTTGGCACGCAACTAATTGGACATTTCAACTTTAATTTGCTGTCACCGTTTTGGCAATTTCTATTTTGGCAATAATTTTATATTACTAATTAATCGCCTCCGTGGTGCAGTTGTTAGTGTGCCTAGCTACGAATCCGTGAGCCCGCGTTCGAATCCTAGCCTGGGCAGTCGGCGTGCAGCTGTTGATCCTTCTTTTCGGGCAGGTCAATAAATGGATGCCTGGGGAGGGTAATTTGTGGTACCCCTGACTGGTCCTGTCTCCACGGGTAATGGGTTCCGAGGGCCGCTTTCACAGTCGTTTTGTTTGTTGTGATCGTTAGCAATGGCGGAGATCGCTTGGATACGTGCGTGACTCGTCTTGGTTCTGCTACTAAGGGCCGCTTTCACAGTCGCTTTGTTTGTTGTGATCGTTACTAATGGCTGTTATCGCCGCTATAGTATTTCCACGTCAAACTGACCGATGGGGTAGTGGCGGCTGGGGGGTTAGCCCAGCCCCGCACCTTGCCACACACTCTCAACACCTCTCGCTTCCTCTGCAGCCGCCGCTACCCCATAGGCCAGTTTCACGTGGAAAACTATAGCGTCGATCGGCGCCATTGGTAACGATCAAAACAAACAAAGTGACTGAAACCCCTAACCGCCGCAGGGTTAGGGGCTCAAGGGCAGCGTATGTCCCCTACTGTACCTTTAAAAATCGCCAAAATGGAGATCCTACTGCACTATTATGGCATTTAGCTGTGATACAGTAGAATTCAGATAATATATCAGAAACCAAGTGACGTGATACATTGTAGTACATGTAGTATTATACGTAAAGGCAGCGTGAAATTTTAGTGTACTGCACTTTTTTTTTTCTTTTTTACGTCTCCGCCTATTGCGCCGGTAGGCTTGCTTGAGGGGCCTGGATGGTATTCGGCCCCAGCCCGTCATGGCGCAGGCAAGTGTTTATAGTGGCGCCATCTTCTCTTGGCTCATGCTGCCCCCCGGAACTCGTTCTTGATTCACATGGACGGTTTCCTCTAGAGTCCGGGTTGATGGGTGGTCTTCAGGACAGCATGTGGGTAGTTTTAAGCCACTCGGCGGTGACTGAAAAATCCCAGGTGGTAGCGTGGGGATTCGAACTCGTGTCGTCCATCACGTGGTGAATGTGGGCCCAGCACGCTACCACTCAGCCACCGCCTACCCATACTACCCTACTATGGATGTTTCTACGGATTATGCTATAACGAGCATTTTTAATGATAAAGATGGTATAGCGACCGCAGAGGACTATCTGCCGCGGTACGCGTTGAGCCCGTGACGTGTCGGCGTCATGTTTTAAAATGTTTTAGGTTCATTCATACGTAGGTGACGTAGGTACGATTGATAAGTATATTTATGCCTCCAGAAAAGTAGTACACATAAAAATATAATGTCAATCCCTTAACCCTTATTATTTTTTTACGTGAGTATAGTACATTTATTGAATGCCTGGGTTTCAAATTCATATTATAGCTCGGTCCTGATATGGTATCTTTGCTGTATTTAATTTTCATAGATGGTATAACTAGTGGTGAAGACTACAGTTGTATATACTGTAAGTGGTTATGCTTGTATAACAAAATGTAAATGCATATTGTGCTAACATCTATTTTCTTATAACTATAGAATAATCTCCATCGTTAGTGTGTGTTTTGCCACATTTTGCAACCGCCAATGGGCCTTATTAATAGAGACACAAATTCATAAAAATGAGATACATTGGGAAAAATACAAAAAAATGTGGGAGCCAGATATTTTAGAAAGGTAGGAAGGGAATGTATCATATACGTTCAGGTAAAAGTCTACTTTCAAGCATCGAAGATAGGCGGTGGCTGAGTGGTAGCGTGCTGGGCCCACATTCACCACGTGATGGACGACGCGAATTCGAATCCCCACGCTACCACCTCGGATTTTTCAGTCACCGCCGAGTGGCTTAAAACTACCCACATGCTGTCCTGAAGACCACCCATCAACCCGGACTCTAGAGGAAACCGTCCAAGTGAATCAAGAAGGAGTTCCGGGGGGCAGCATGACCCAAGAGAAGATGGCGCCACTATAAACAATTGCCTGCGCCATGACGGGCTGGGACCGACTACCATCCAGGCCCCTCAAGCAAGCCTACCGGCGCTATAGGCGTAGACGTAAAAAAAGATTGTCATCATGATTGATTAACACTTTTCATCTGTGTCTTCATCTTGAGAGAACATTTTATCGCCGCCCCCACAAAAGCCAGATGAGGTGTATGGTATAACCGTAACAAGCATTGCCTTTCGAGAACAAGCACAGGCTTTACCTGTTTCCATTAGTAAGGGGTTTCCCCTAATCCATTTTCACCTGACCCAACCGCACCTTTCCTTTCTTGGCACCAGAGTGCTCGGGATATTAAAAATAGTATCACTAACTTAGACAACCATTATGTAGGTTGCTGCGGAAATACTGAGTTGGCAACAAAGGCCCCTGAATTATGAAGTGACTTAAAAGGAGGGAAAAGCATAATACAGGCAAAGGTTCACAGATTGGAGATTAAGTAGAGTTGTAAACGATAGCGTACCATTCTGTAGTGAAAGGGATGCTCGATACTGACAGCTACGGCGTGGAAAAAAATATCACTGTGGTAGTATAGGGACTGCCAATGGTTACTTATCATAGAGACTCGTAGCTTGTGATTCGGACAGTTGCCATTGATGAGAATGTTGAGTCACGTGCGGAAAACCGTGTCTCGTGGACCGGCGAGAAGGGAGAGGGAAGACTCCCAGAGGGGGGAGGCGCGTTGCAACCTTGGCCCACACTGAAGACTGCAAATACATTCAGCTACCCGGCGCATGGAGGTATTGCGGTTTAAAAATAATGGCTTGTACGTCTTCCAAAAGTCTGGGCATTCAATGAGTTTATTAGCCCGACTGGAATAGATTCGTCGCGTAAGTTTTCACAGTAATTTAGGTGTAGTGTGCTTCTTCGTGTTTTGTTCACGCTGTTAATACATGCTAAGTATGTGCGTTGAAGCCCACTTAGCCACGAATAGATGTTAAACCTTCATTCCCTGCAGCGGGCGCACGATTGGCATTACGCCACCGTGGGCGTGTTCGTTTGCGGAATTGAAAAGGCGGAGCTTGGAGGGCGCATTGGCTGTGCCAGTTATTATTAGGATTAGGGCGTTATTATTTGCTTCCTGCCATAACCTTCATTAACATCGTGCTGCCGTGGTTATTTATTTATATGGCGCTGTCGCTGTCAACTTGATATACCTAGCACCCAGGCCGGTCGCCAGGGGAAGGGGGTACCTCCTCGATCGCTGGTTAATTCACTGCTGCCCGTCTAAGACATATAAGAACTAGCTGAATATTCAGATTCATGGTTGTTATCATGCCTCCCGACGTCTACGAATTGTGGTACCTTTAAACATAGACCTGACGATGTGGCTGCTAGCATCGCCGGGGTGTAAGCGGCTCCCAGCACGGTTAGAGGAGCTCGAACGCAGATGTGGCCTGTCATCGTGGCATTTTAATCTATGGTATTGTCATGAGGAGAGGGGAAGGGAGTTGTGAAAGTTAGATAATGGACATAGAAGTGGGTGGCAGAAGGAAGAGAGGAAGACCCAGGACGAGATGGAAGGACTGTATTGTGGCGGACGACAGGGAGAAGAACTTGGACCTTGAAGTGGCGGACGACAGGGTTAGACGGAGGAGACTCATCAATAACAGCGACTCCGCATAGAAACGGGATAATAATGCTGCGGAAGAAGAAGGGCGGTATGATAAGACACCTTCGCTTCTTACATCAGCTATTTCTAAAGGTCAAAGAGGGGGTCAGTCGGGTTCTAATGAGTGTTTCTTTAGGTTCACGGTACAGAAGAAGGGTCAAACTACCACCAGGGTCATAAAACTACTACTTGAAGTTAGGTCGTATTATAAGACATTTCCCCGCCCAAGAACACATATTTGACAAGGCTTTCGTAGGAGTTGTGGGCATTTCCAGGAGTAGTTTTATGACCCTGGTGTTAGTTTGACCCTTCTTCTGTACCGTGAACCTAAGGAAACACTCATTAGAAGTCGACTGACCCCCTCTTTGACCTTTAGAAATTGTTAATGCGAGAAGCGATATTGTCTTATAAATACCAACCTTAGAAATACAATGATATGCATGATTGTGATGTGGATAAAATTAAATTCGGCACCCCACGAATGGAAGTTCCTAAAATACAATGATATGCATGATTGTGAAGTGGTCAAAATTAAATTCGGCACCCCACGAATGGAAGTTCCTAAAATACAATGATATGCATGATTGTGAAGTGGTCATAATTAAATTCGGCATCCCACGAATGGAAGTTCCGAAATACAATGATATGCATGATTGTGATGTGGTCAAAATTAAATTCGGCACCCCACGAATGGAAGTTCCTAAGGGTCCTATTACTAAACATTTCGTCGCCTAATTTCACATATTTGACAAGGCTTTCATACGAGTTTTGGGCATTTCCAGCACTAGTCTCATGACTCTGGTGGTAGTTTAACCCTTCTTCTATACCATGAACCTAAAGAAACACGCATTAAAACCCAATTGACACCCTCTATGACCTTTAAAAATAGTTTATGTTTGAAGGGATATTGTCTTATAATATCAACCTTAGAAATACAATGATATGCATGATTGTGAAGTGGTCAAAATTAAATTCGGCACCCCACGAATGGAAGTTCCGAAGAGTCACCGCGCAGTTCATGAGACATATGCGTGTCGGGAGGAAGTGAAACCCCCCATACCGCGCCCCCATGAGCCAAGCGCCCCAAGACCCATTTAGAAACTACGGGGATGTAGAAGGTGGCGGTAGCGGGTAAGCAAGGCACCAATCTCTCTCTCTCTCTCTCTCTCTCTCTCTCTCTCTCTCTCTCTCTCTCTCTCTCTCTCTCTTAGGTAAAACACACACACACACACACACACACACACACACACAAAGAACACACACACACACAGAGAGAGAGAGAGAGAGAGAGAGAGAGAGAGAGAGAGAGTTTTGGCGCCTTTCCATAAATCTATCTACCGTACGTCATTCCACTCCTTCTCACATCACACTTTTCCTCCATCTTTCTCTATCTATACTTACGATCTCATATATAGAAATAGAGAGAGAGAGAGAGAGAGAGAGAGAGAGAGAGAGAGAGAGAGAGAGATTTTAAACTAGGTTGTAAACGTTTTCCACGGTTCATATCTGTATGTATCTTGAAGCTTGGATACGTGTGTGACTTGTCTTGGTTCTGCTGCTAAGGGCCGCTTCCACAGTCGTTTTGTTTGTTGTGATCGTTAGCAATGGCGGAGATCGCTTGGATACGTGCGTGACTTGTCTTGGTTCTGCTACTAAGGGCCGCTTTCACAGTCGCTTTGTTTGTTGTGATCGTTAGCAATGGCGGAGATCGCTTGGATACGTGTGTGACTTGTCTTGGTTCTGCTACTAAGGGCCGCTTTCACAGTCGTTTTGTTTGTTGTGATCGTTAGCAATGGCTGTTATCGCCGCTATAGTATTTCCACGTCAAACTGGCCGATGGGGTAGTGGCGGCTGCGGGGTTAGCCAAGCCCCGCACCTTGCCACACACTCTCAACACCTCTCGCTTCCTCTGCAGCCGCCACTACCCCATAGGCCAGTTTCACGTGGAAAACTATAGCGTCGATCGCCGCCATTGGTAACGATCAAAACAAACAAAGGGACTGTGAAAGAGGCCCTAATTTACTCACGAAGCCGTTCGTTGATGCCAGCTGCTCACTGTAAATCTCGTGGGTTATTGTTATGTAAAAGCCTTAAGAAAAAAAAGTTTGTTCATCTTTCTCCTTTACGGCAATAATCACAAGATTTGGGGAGGCGGTGGCCGAGTGGTCAGCGTGCGGGCGTGGTGAGCCCGTGGACCTACTATCCATATCAGACCCATGACATGCCGTTTTTCGCAAATATCTTTCAAACGAAGACTCGGATCAGCATGGGGCTTTGGCACAGTTTGCTTCACACACTCCGCTAATTTTTGACGC
This sequence comes from Eriocheir sinensis, assembly GCF_024679095.1. NCBI lineage: Eukaryota > Metazoa > Arthropoda > Malacostraca > Decapoda > Varunidae > Eriocheir > Eriocheir sinensis. Next base: position 1,237,369 of record NC_066531.1, read on the forward strand.
TATTGTGCACTGCCAGATGCGGTTAATTACGGCGTTTACTCTTGACTGTGATGGCAACACCTGCGTGAGCCACTTACACATTCGGACAGGTGAGGCGTGACGTGTTTGTGACGTGTATCCACCACCTACCTCCACCCCTGGCTTACCCTACTCCCACCACTCCCTCCTACCCTCCTCCTTCTCCCCCCGCCCTCTTTCTCCCCCATACCTGCCCCCCCCCCCCTCTCTCTCTCTCTCTCTCTCTCGGTGTACATGCGATGTGAAGCTTTGCACACATATGACTTGTCTATAATAGCGGATAACTCGAAAGTATATGCCAAGTATGGTCTGGTGTTTTATGCACACGACCCTGATTCCTGTTCCAGCGTAACTGGATGTTGCTTAAGTGCTGTATGTGGTTTGTTTGGCAATTATACAACCATTGAAAGGTGTACGAGTATATGACCTTCCTTCCCACAGGTTACGTTGAGCGTATGATGGGATGAAGCACGTAGCTGACGCTTGATCATTTATAGGAAATCGCGAAAGAGACGGAAAGGAATAAGGGTGGAATTGAAGCGGGAATTCATTGCAGAGTAAAAACGTGAAACGAAATTGGAGAAATATATAAGAAAATTTTCTTCTGATATTAGGAAAAGACTGCTATACGATATGTGTTCATGTAGATAGCTATGTTAAAAAGTCATAGCACACAAAAATAGACGGCGAGTATATGATAGGTGGATTAATAATGTAAATAACTGACCACATATATATATATATATATATATATATATATATATATATATATATATATAGATATATATATATATATATATATATATATATATATATATATATATATATATGTTAATTCAAAATTCATCACCATCGACAAACAGGTCATCCTCGTCATCACTGTTGATACTGATGCACACTTCATATAATTTATCTTTATCTGCCATTAATTCAAGTCATACGTGTGCATGTATTCTTATCTCGTGTACATCGCAAGTGAGTGAGAGAGAGAGAGGGGGGGGGGGGGGCAGGTATGGGGGAGAAAGAGGGTGCGGGGGAGAAGGAGGAGGGTAGGAGGGAGGGATGGGAGTAGGGGAGGCCAGGGGTGGAGGTAGGTGGTGGATACACGTCACAAACACGTCACGCCTCACCTGTTCGAATGTGTAAGTGGCTCACGCAGGTTTTGCCATCACAGTCAAGAGTAAACGCCGTAATTAACCGCATCTGGCATTGCACAATAGCGTCAAAAATTAGCGGAGTGTGTGAAGCAAACTGTGCCAAAGCCCCATGCTGATCCGAGTCTTCGTTTGAAAGATATTTGCGATAAACGGCATGTCATGGGTCTGATATGGATAGTAGGTCCACGGCAGCGTTGCCAAATTATCGTACTCATTGCATTGCATTTTCGTAGTTTCTGACCGATAACTATAGCAAAAAATAAACAAACATCAATAAATAACAGTTTTAATGCTAACTTTGATGATTTTCTGTCGATATTTGTGTAGGTACGAGAGTTTGAGGCTCAAAAATGATTAATACGTTGTGGTGAATACGATAATCTGGCAACGCTGGTCCACGGGCTCACGTGCCAAGGCCCCATGCCGATCCGAGTCTTCGTCTGAAAGATATTTGCGATAAGCGGCATGTCGTGGGTCTGCTATGGATAGTAGGTTCGAGTCCCACCGAAAAACGCTGATTTTTCCATCCTTCGCCGAGTGTCGGAAGACTACCCACATGCTGCCCAGATCTGCCCACAGCGCTCTGCCTTGTAATAAGTGAAATAAATAGCCTTCATGCAGTGATTCTTGCACGTGAGTAAATTTACTGGCAATAGCTGCCATCTTGATACTTTCAAAACACAAAATTGTCCCGATGTGCGTATGCAGGCCCGTATTTTTGGCTTTTTTTTTTTTGGGGAGGGGGCCAGAGGGCACTATAGGCTCATGAGGTGTGGGGAAAGGGGAGCAAAGTGAGCATAGCCATGCTGTCAGGGGATGCCTGAGGACACTATATATATACTATAATATATATATATATATATATATATATATATATATATATATATATATATATATATATATATATATATATATATATATATATATATATATATATATATATATATATATATATATATATATATATATATATATATATATATATATATATATATATATATATATATATATATATATATATATATATATATATATATATATATATATATATATATATATATATATATATATATATATATATATATATATATATATATATATATATATATATATATATATATATATATATATATATATATATATATATATATATATATATATATATATATATATATATATATATATATATATATATATATATATATATATATATATATATATATATTTTTTTTTTTTTTACAGTTTGTATGAAGATCAATGAATATATTGCTAAATTCATCTATAAATCTATATATTTTTATTTATTTATTGTTACATCAAAGGATGCTGCTCAAGCAAAAAAAAAAATTACACAAAAAAACTGCTTACTGTGCAAAAGAGTAAAAAAAAAACCTAGCTGAAAAAGAGGTCAATTTCTGGTGGAGAGGTGTCTTGATACACTTCTTGAAAAAGATCAAGTCATAGGCAGGAGGAAATACAGACGAAGGAAGGCTGTTCCAGAGTTTACCAGTGAAGGAGATGAAAGAATGGAGATGCTGGCTAACTCTTGCATAAGGGGTTTGGACACTATAGGGATGAGAATGAGTAGAAAGTCGTGTGAAGCGGGGCTGCGGGAGGGGGGGAGGCATGCAGTTAGCAACTTCAGAAGAGCAGTCAGCGTGAAAATAGCAATAGAAGATGGAAAGAGAGGCAACATGGCGGCAAAATTTAAGAAGTAGAAGACTCAGTAAGAGGAGGAGAGCTGATGAGACGAAGAGCCTTAGACTCCACTCTGTCCAGAAGAGCTGTTTGAGTAGAGCCCCCCCACACGTGAGATGCATACTCCATATGAGGGTGGCCATACGAAGGCGGACAAGGCCCCTATAGTATATGGAAAGCATCTGTGCGGGGGAGAAGAACTGGCGGAGACGATACAGAACGCCCAACCTCGAGGAAGCTGATTTAGTGAGAGAGGAGATGTGACGTTTCCAGTTGAGATTTGGAGCTAAGGATAGACCGAGGATGTTTAGTGTTGAAGAAGGTGACAGCTGAGTGTTGTCAAAGAATAGGGGATAGGTGTTTGGAAGATTGTGTCGAGTGGATAGGTGGAGAAACTGGGTTTTTGTCACAAACTTAATAAACGTAGGTATATGCGGGGGGGGCCGTATTGTTAGGGGAATGGGCATAGCTGGGCACGATAACAGAAAACCTTATTCCCGATAACTGATAATGAAAAACCTTAACGGCGATAACCGATATTCGTTAACTAGAGACACAAATATAGGTGATAACCGATAACCGATACCCGATATAAATCCACAATTCCGATACTAGCTAGCGATAAGTCTGATAGGCGAAAACGATACTATATTGATATTTCAGATAGAACAACATTGATGAATTCAAATTTTCATTATCTGTATTTTAGGAAACTTACAAAACCTTAAAACCACACGTTGATGCGTACCTATGGACGGTAAAACTAGAAATGCCTGAACCGGTGTTGTGTTATTTGGCGTCCCCACCGTCAAAAATTGTTTACAAACACTGGTCTCTCGTGAACGGTGCATGCTCAGACCAGCAAGCGTAGACCTGTACAGTCTCACAAAGCTTTTAAACCGTAATTAAGAGTTGTTGGAAGGCTGAATCAGACATATAGTACAACTACCACCATCCTCGCTGTTTTTAGGAAGACACTCTGTACGAGTTGTATTTATATGTACAGAGTGTACGTCGTTCTAGAAACAGCGAGGATGGTGGTACTGTAAGTTTGATTCAGCTTTCCAGCAACTCTTAATGTGTTAAAAAAGCATTGTGAGACCGTACAGGTCTACACTTAATGGTCTGAGCATGTGCAGTTCACGAGAGAGCAGTGTTTGTACACAAAAGCGCCAGCTTTTGACGATGGGACACCAAATAACACAACACCGGGTGCCTTCAATACCATGACATGCTCACAAACGAATATGGAATATCAAATTTGAGGCAGTGAATAATCATTTTTGGGGCAAAGTTAAATGGCTTTTCTCTATGATATATTGATTTTTGAGTAGCATAAAAAAATAACCTAGTGTTTTAATTTTCACGATCTAAGTATGAAATCTCATCACTGAAGATATTTCATACCCCGAAGTTTTTTCATACAACACCGGGCCACGCATGCGCAGTAGGGAGACAACATTTTTTTCCTGACTGGAGGAAAAAAAGTAGTGATTATCGCTAGTTTGGTTACAAAAGTAACGAAGATACCGATATATATTTAAATAAGTAGCGGATGGTCGATAACCCGATTTTGTTATCGCGATAACTTATCGCGATAACGCCCAGCTATGGGAATGGGTACAGTTTTACAAGTGCACCAATCTGGCACTGGCAGACGAAACTTTTTTTTGTGGTAGGTTTTGAGGTGTTATGAAATAATCTGGTAACTGTTTCTGTCACAAATCATTAAAGGATTGACTTTTGAATGCCTGTTGTACGCCTGCCACATAACACAGCTGCAGCCGTAAAATAACTCGCAGAGAGAAATGTTCAACTTCCTTACTGTTTCTACATTTCACTCACTGCCCACAAAGATCACAAGCGGACAAACTAGAACAAAACCAGACAGATAAATTTACTAACCAAACGTAACCTAACATAACCTACCTTATGGGGAGGCTTCACACCCCTCGACCCCTATAACAGTGTAGCAGCGACGGGCCAAATTTGTGGCTTTACCGTGTAGCAGCGACGGGCCAAATTTGTGGCTTTACCGTGTAGCAGCGACAGGCCAAATTTGTGGCTTTACCGTGTAGCAGCGACGGGCCAAATTTGTGGCTTTACCGTGTAGCAGCGACGGGCCAAATTTGTGGTTTTACCGTGTAGCAGCGACAGGCCAAATTTGGGCCATGATTTAAACCCCCCAAATAGATGATACATAATCTGATCACAAATGCTTTGATATATATTGTGAAATGGTTTGTGTGAAGGGTGATTTTTTCTCATTTTTCTTGCTTGGAGGGACCATTGAGAAACATGATCCCCGACCGACACTCACAAACACTTGGCTATTTTCCATTACATTTACGTCGTGGATTGATGCATAAGACTTTCCTGTGGTACAAATACGTTCTTCATTTGAATGTGAACCACAGGGAGGAAAACTTTCATCAGGTGGGCTGAAAAAAGACTGTGATTACCCAAGGATGAACAGCAGATCAAGGGAGGCGCTCCAGGTCGTTAGCAGATGCTGTCGTAGTTACCAGAAGAGGGTGGATGAAAAACTATTCTCGGGCAGTTTCCTTGGATTTCTGACTCTGACCTTGTCCGTTGTATCTGAAATCCGTCATAAGCAGGTCCGTTATATCGAGGGTTTACTGTATATGTTGTTTTCTTTGATTTACTTACAGCAAGGCAGGTATATACAGGTAACTCTCGATTAACGCGAGCATTGTGTCCTTGAAGAGGTCGCGCGTTGCCTACTGTATCACTCTGACTCCTCTCCCTCTCGTGGTTCCTCCTCTGGCTGCCCTTCCCCTCGTGGTAGCACAGCAGCGAGGGTGTTGCTGTTGTTGAGTAGCGTGGCAGCGTGGGTACTGTATTGTTGTTCAAGTGGCGCGCGGGAAGAACTGAGCTCAGCTGTGTGGCCGCTGCGCCGTGTGAGTCCAGTTGCGTGAGACATCTGGTGGCCACTCCATAAAATATCACGTATAAGTGAAAAAAAACGTGTAAATTAAACATTTATTTGGATTTTGGACAACGCGTTATTTCAAAAACACGTGAACCAAACTCGTGTAAATCGAGAGTTACCTGTATTATATATTCCTCACATGCTATGCTGTCTTACACGTATTTTCTTTCCCAGTACACGGCTGAATTCGTGAAGGACAACCTCTTCCAAAACACCATCGACAAGATCAAACAGCTGTGCAATCAGATACCTGCAGCTGGAGGGACGCAAGGTAACAGCGGAAGTGGCAACAGCAACAACAACAACAACAATAGCAAAAATAGTGGAAATGGCGAAACCAAAACCAACACAAAGACACGAGGCTGCAACAACAACGGCAAGGCTGAGAAACGATGGTCAGTGAGTGAAGACAGCTCAAAGGAGGACGGAGGAACATGCCCTGCGACACCCACGACCATCAACAATAACAACAATAACAGCAGCAAGGTCAGCACTCCCAATAACCTAGCAGGGAAGGCGGTGGACTCTCAGAATGCCCAGGAGAAAATCACACCCCCTACCGACAAGGAAGGAAAAGGGTCGGAAGCCAAGTCACCCGCAGCAACGACGGGAGTGACGGGAGCAGGCTCATGCGTAGAGAACCTCTCGTCTTCATCCGCCATCCCTTCTACTACTTCTACAACCACCTCACCCTCATCGTCATCCAAAGACGACTCGATACCTCTAAAAAAGGATGACACTTACGCTACTGTCAACCTACGCCGTTCGTCCCTGAACCCGCCTTCGGGGTCTAAGGATAAGAAGGAGGAGGCGGCAGGGACGGGAGCGGGTTCGGGCTCAGGGGCAGGGTGTGGGACTCTCAATGATTCCAGTTACATCGATGTCCTTAACAACATCAATTACACACGCCTCCTCACCGACCAAATCTTGGCTGTGGACCGCCAGGTTGTAGCCCACTGCAAGGCTCGTACCGACATGTCTGGTGCGTACCTGTTCTGGGTCATCCCCTTTCAGCTGTTGAGTGCAGTGTTGGATGAAATGGATGTTTGAGAAAGAATGGCAATGTTTGGTAGGATGGATGTTTGACAGAAGAATGGCACTTGATAGAATGGATGTTTGACAGAAGAATGACACTTGATAGAATGGATGTTTGATGAAGAATGACACAGTTGACAAAATGGGTGTTTGATAGAGTAACAGCACTGCTTGATAGAATGACAGTGATAGAAGAATGTCAATGTTCAAATAGAAGAATGACAGTTATTGAGAGAGTGAAAATGTTTGATAGAATGACCGTGTTTGAGAGAAGAATGTCAGTGTTTAAATAGAAGAATTACAGTTATTGAGAGAGTGAAAATGTTTGATAGAATGACCGTGTTTGAGAGAAGAATGACAGTGTTTAAATAGAAGAATTACAGTTGTTGAGAGAGTGAAAATGTTTGATAGAATGACCGTGTTTGAGAGAAGAATGACAGTGTTTAAATAGAAGAATTACAGTTGTTGAGAGTGAAAATGTTTGATAGAATGACCGTGTTTGAGAGAAGAATGAATTACAGTTATTGAGAGAGTGAAAATGTTTGATAGAATGACCATGTTTGAGAGAAGAATGTCTGTGTTTAAATAGAAGAATTACAGTTATTGAGAGAGTGAAAATGTTTGATAGAATGACCGTGTTTGAGAGAAGAATGTCAGTGTTTAAATAGAAGAATTACAGTTATTGAGAGAGTGAAAATGATTGATAGAATGACCGTGTTTGAGAGAAGAATGCCAGTGTTTAAATAGAAGAATTACAGTTATTGAGAGAGTGAAAATGATTGATAGAATGACCGTGTTTGAGAGAAGAATGTCAGTGTTTAAATAGAAGAATTACAGTTATTGAGAGAGTGAAAATGTTTGATAGAATGACCGTGTTTGAGAAGAATGACAGTGTTTAAATAGAAGAATTACAGTTATTGAGAGAGTGAAAATGTTTGATAGAATGACCGTGTTTGAGAGAAGAATGCCAGTGTTTAAATAGAAGAATTACAGTTATTGAGAGAGTGAAAATGTTTGATAGAATGACCGTGTTTGAGAGAAGAATGTCAGTGTTTAAATAGAAGAATTACAGTTATTGAGAGAGTGAAAATGTTTGATAGAATGACTGTGTTTGAGAGAAGAATGTCAGTGTTTAAATAGAAGAATTACAGTTATTGAGAGAGTGAAAATGTTTGATAGAATGACCGTGTTTGAGAGAAGAATGTCTGTGTTTAAATAGAAGAATTACAGTTATTGAGAGAGTGAAAATGTTTGATAGAATGACCGTGTTTGAGAGAAGAATGTCAGTGTTTAAATAGAAGAATTACAGTTATTGAGAGAGTGAAAATGTTTGATAGAATGACCATGTTTGAGAGGAGAATGTCAGTGTTTAAATAGAAGAATTACAGTTATTGAGAGAGTGAAAATGTTTGATAGAATGACTGTGTTTGAGAGAAGAATGTCAGTGTTCAAATAGAAGAGTATCAGTGTTCAAATAGAAGAATGACAGTGTTTAAACAGAAGAATGACATTGTTTGATAGGTGTTTCCCAGAGAATCTTCCTTTCCCTATCCGTGACTGTACATCCCACAGGCCTTTGTTTCACCCCATTTTGGTGTTCAATGACAATTTCCAGCCCATTCTTGCTAGGTTATATTTTTCGTATCTTACACTAAAATGATATATTGTTTACACATCATTGTTATCTACATGATGCTCCCAAAAGCCTCCCACTCAACCTCTTTTCTCCATTAGGGTCGACAGCAGTGGTGGCTGTCCTGGATGGGGAGCTTCTGGTTATCGGCAACGTGGGAGACTCCCGTGCAGTGATGGCAGACCTCAAGGGGTCCACCATACCTCTCTCCTTTGACCACAAGCCTAATCAAGTATGTGTTTGTTCCCACTGTGGTAGAAAAAATGTTTACTCACCTGGTAATTATTAGTAGACAAATTTTATCAGTAACCAAGGATATGTTACTTTCTATACTTTTGTGGATCCTTACACACACACACACACACACACACACACACAGGGGCTTCGTGGTGCAGTGGTTAGCACACTCGGCTCACAACCAAGAGAGCCCGGGTTCGATTCCCAGGCGGAGTTGAAAAATTTGGGCGGCTTTTCCAATACCCTACGCCCCTGTCCACCCAGCAGTGAATGGGTACCAGGTATTAATCGGGGGTTGTGTCCCGTCTCCTGGGGTCTGTTACCTTCTCCTATAATTCCTTCCCCTTCTGTCTCTCCGGCATATGACCACAGATGTTGCGCCGACTAAATGAAACTTTCCAAACACACACACACACACGCACACACACACACACTCTCTCTCTCTCTCTTTGTGTCAAACCAGTGATTACTCCATGAGACTGATTTGATGTCTATTACCTACATAGTCTGTGAACACCAACTTTGACCGTATAGGGGTGTGGCACGCTTCTCAGAGACAGGCCGGGCTCACTGCATTGTTTCTGTGAGATAACCCTGAATGGAGGAGGCCAAGTCAGCAGATCTTTCTATGAGATATACAGTTGTTTTGTTTGTTTTGATCGTTACCAATGGCGCCGATCGATGCTATAGTTTTCCATGTGAAACTGGCCTATGGGGTAGTGGTGGCTGCAGAGGAAGCGAGAGGTGTTGAGAGTGTGTGGCAAGGTGCGGGGCTTGGCTAACCCCGCAGCCGCCACGACCCCATCGGCCAGTTTGACGTGGAAATACTATGCCCATCAGAATTACGACTGATAAAACTTCTAGAACCGGCAGCATTATTTTTTTTATGCAGTACTATCAGTTATTTTGGGGTATCTGTTAACTCTCTCTCTCTCTCTCTCTCTCTCTCTCTCTCTGTGTGTGTGTGTGTGTGTGTGTGCATTTCTCTCTCTCTCTCTCTCTCTCTCTCTCTCTCTCTCTCTCTCTCTCTCTCTCTCTCTCTCTCTCTCTCTCTCTCTCTCTCTCTCTCTCTCTCTCTCTCTCTCTCTCTCTCTCTCTCAACCATCACTTCCTTCAACTTAATATTAACTAGAGTAGAAATGCAATGTTTTGGAGCCTTCTCATTAATGTAGAATCACTTAGGTTTAAGGACAGACCACCTAGTCTGGACCATGGGATCTGTGTGGTCTGATTTTCTATGTAAATCTATGTAAATCTCTCTCTCTCTCTGTGCCTCTCTCCAGCTGAAGGAGCGTCGCCGCATCAAGGAGGCTGGTGGCTTCATCAGCTTCACTGGGGTCTGGCGTGTGGCAGGGGTGCTGGCCACCTCTCGTGCCCTTGGTGACTTCCCCCTCAAGGAGCCTCGCCAGCTCATCACTGCAGAGCCTGATGTTTTAACTTTCAGCCTTACAGATCATAGGGTGAGAAATTTATGAATGAGTGATATATGTTTACAGGTAACTCTCGATTTACGTGAGTATTGTGTCCTTGAAGAGGTCGCGTAAATCAAAAACAGTGTAAATCCAACAAGAGGTAGGTTTGTACCTTTATTGCCTACTGTATCACTCTGACTCCTCTCCCTCTCGTGGTTCCTCCTCTGGCTGCCCTTCCCCTCGTGGTAGCACAGCAGCGAGGGTGTTGTTGTTGTTGAGTAGTGTGGCAGCGTGGGTACTGTATTGTTGTTCAAGTGGCGCGCGGGAAGAACTGAGCTCAGCTGTGTGGCCGCGGCGCCGTGTGAGTCCAGTTGAGTGGGACATCTGGTGGCCACTCCATAAAATATCGCATACAAGTGAAAAAAACGTGTGAATTAAACATTTATTTGGATTTTGGACCACGCGTTATTTCAAAAACGCGTAAACCAAACTCGCGTAAATTGAGAGTTACCTGTCCCTGGAAAAACTACTTCTTTTGTTTCAGGAATCTTCTTTTGAGTATCAAGTGTTACTGTTATTGGAACATGATCAACATGTCAACATAAGTCACAAACTCGTAGACAATCCGTCAGTGATACCAGACTACAAAAAAGCAAATTTCAACCTAACCCGTGAGCTGCTTCCCCCTACGACCTGGGACCAACTTAACCTCACCGACAATACAATCGACAACGTGTAGAACGACTTCAAAGATAAGCTTTTGGGGGTAGAGAAGGCTACAGTGCCTACGAAACCCAGGCGAGTAAATGGTGCCGTGGATCTGCCGTGGATGCCCAGAGAAATAAAAACGGCAGTAAACTTAAAAAAAAGGAATTATAATCTGATGAAAGAGAATGTAGAGACAGGATGCAGAACATGTATTTATGCCTGCGCCCAGAACACACAACTCAGTAAGTATTATCTTGGACACATAGAAGAGTGTCTGAAACAATAGTGGTATTTTTCACATGGTATTTCACATACACAGAGGTGGGCAAGTGCGGTACTTAGTGCGGTAGTGTGGTAGGACCGCATCACAAAAAAAGTATTACCGCACTAAAAAATCCTGCGGTACTTTTTTGTGGTAGTACTTTGAAAACTATTGAAAACGACATTTGCTGCACGGCATGCTCACAGATTTATTTATTTATTTATTTTTTACAGTGAATCGGACTCAACCAGTCAACCGGTATCAGTCATCAGAATCAGTGATGCAATCAGTCTGACTCCTCAGTTATTGTTCAAAATTCAATACTAAACAGACAGACTAAACCACTACACTGCGAGTCTTCTTTAACCCGCGCGCTGCCGCCAGATTTTTCATTGTACTATTTTAAGCATGTTTCCGTTGTTTGGACAGCCAGGATAGGCACTCAAGTATTTTGTATTTTGACTATCCCTACCGCAGTACCGCACACCGCGTACCACACTAGGAAAGAAAAAAATTGGACCACACTATCACAACCGCACTACTCCGGAAAAAGTACCATGTTGCCTTCAGCCTCGATCCTCTGTTTTTAATATATTACTATCAAGTGAGTTTCATTGTTGTTAGGGTGATGCTACACAAGGTTAAATTATGATTGAGTTTATTCACATTCTGTTGGTAATGGTAGCGAGCTTATTGAAGTTAAGTAACAACATTATTTAGACTTCATCGTTCTGTTGGTAATGGTAGCGAGCTTATTGAAGTTAAGTAACAACATTATTTAGACTTCATCGTTCTGTTGGTAATGGTAGTGAGCTTATTGAAGTTAAGTAACAACATTATTTAGACTTCATCGTTCTGTTGGTAATGGTAGCGAGCTTATTGAAGTTAAGTAACAACATTATTTACACTTCACCGTTCTGTTGGTAGTGGTAGCGAGCTTATTGAGTTACTCTACAATACTGATTATAACTCATCATTCCATTCCATTCTTGGATTCTTTTTAGGAGCAGCAAGTAGCGGGCTTTTTTTTTATTAATGTTTACTTTTTTTGTGCCCTTGAACTGTCTCCTTTGCTGTAAAAAATAAAAATAAAAAATAAAATAAAAAAAGGGCTTACCCATCACAGATAATTTCCAGAGCTTGGCGTTGCAGCACCAAGTTGCAAATTTGCGACTTTTCCGCACTATAAATTTCGAAGTTGCAAAGTCAAAAGTCGTAAACGTTTTGAAAAAGTCAGACTAAGCAAAGTCACACCGCTAATTTTCCGCGACTTTGAACAGGAACAAAGGCGACTTTTTTTAAAGATATTGCCGCAGCTGTTTTAAGCCAATTTAAAACTGGGTTTGCCCGATTTGGCTAAAAAATGTCAAATTTGAGTTGGTCACAGCTAACTTTATTTTTATCTGATTTTTAACTTTCCTTTTACGACAAATTAAATTCTTCACAATCAGAGCTGGGACTACCGATTGACATTTGGGATCGGTACTACCGGCGGTAGATTACTGCTACCGATACCGATCATTCGGTATTTTGAAGAAACTACCGAATACCGCTACCGATCGCATGATTGGCAGTCAATCGGTATCGGTAGATTGAAAAAGCGGCGGGACTTTTTGTTAAGACTTAAGAGAAGACGACCCCGGCAAAATGAAACGGACAAGTTTCAACACGTTCGAGCGCATCTATGGGAAGCAGTTAGCAGGAAATTCCAGGTATTACTTTGACGTCATCACGCTTAGCCAATCACCGGCCGTTCTGGGCGTTCTCAGCCAATCAGAGGCAGCCACGACCTAGCAGATTCACGCTCCCGCCAAAAGTTTTGGCGGGAGCACCACTCTTGTTTGGCCTGCCGGCGTGGTAGCCTACACCTACGCTCTAGCTCACGCTCTCGACAACGTGCTCAGCCTCATCGCCTAGTGTTTTTAAGTGGCAGTGTTTTTAAGTCCACCCAGCGGCAGCAACATAATCGTTTGTGCTTTTAACTTTTCAAGTGATTTTCCTTTTTTAAACTTTATTTTACATTAAAAAAGCTTTGATCAAGTCAATGAACTATTTAATCATATTGTTACGAACCAGAGGTTAGGATATGCTGTGTGTTGAGTGAGTAGGAGTAGGAGTAGGAGGCTCAAGACTGCTTCAGTTGTAATTTTTTTTTGTGTTGGGAAGAAATTTATTTTGTGAAAGTTAATAAATAATGCTGTATTGTCTAGTTTGTTTAAATTTAACTTTTTTTCAGTTTGATGTTTATTTTTTGAGGGAGAAATTCATTTATTAAATAAGTTATGTATTTTTGAACTTAAAAAAGGTATTAAAAGACTCTAATTTACTTCTATTCTTAAGTTAACCGAAATAAGAGAAATAACTTAAAAAGTGTGTTATGGGCCTTTAAAAGCATTTTTTATTATATAATTATAGAGTTTTTAATCTACGATGCGAATCTATACCGATCGGTAGATTTCTGAAAAATCTACCGATCTACCGATACCGATTGGACGCGGCTCGCTACCGACTACCGATACCGGTGGTAGATTTTTTCTACAGAATCCCAGCTCTGTTCACAATATATGAGACTGACGTTACATGAAACTACCTAAACGTACCAAAAAAAAGTTTGTCACTCTGAATTTTATTATAAATTAGTAAAATTACAGTAAAACCCCGATTATCCGAAATGGAAGGGGGGAAGCCTCTTTCGGATAATCCACTTTCGGATAATCGGGGTTTTACTGTATACACTTTTCAGGCGTGAACCAAGTTTTAAACTTGTCTTGTCAGTTAAAAACGTTCGAGAGCTTATTATGCCTTGTGGCGCTCATCGTGTGAATTAATCTCATTTTCTCGCATTTTAATGTGTGCTTATACTTTTCTTGTGGCTAAGAAGAAAAATTACTGTGAAGTTTTTTTTTTTGTTTTTTTTTATTTTTTTTAACATTGTTGCCTATTGCGCTGGTAGGCATCTTCCCGGTGGGGCCTGATGGTTGGCCCAGACCGTTCTGGCGCAGGCGAGTGTTTATAGTGGCGCCATCTTGCGTTGGCTCATGCTGCCCCCCGGAACTCGTTCTTGATTCGCTTGGACGGCTTCCTCTAGAGTCCGGGTTGATGGGTGGTCTTCAGGACAGCATGTGGGTAGTTTTAAGCCACTCGGCGGTGACTGAAAAATCCGAGTGGTAGCGTGGGGATTCGAACCTGCGTCGTCCATCACGCGGTGAATGTGGGTCCAGTATGCTACCAGTTCAGCCACCGCCTACCCAAGTGAAGTGAAAGAACTAATTAAAATCTAACAGCCTTCTACCTTTAACATGCTTAAAATTAAACAATGTAAGTAAACCATCGTATGTAGACTAGGCCTTGGTTCTAAATTTAAAGATCATATTGATATAGCTTATTAAACTCACATGGTTTTATCTTTCTTTAAATCCATTAGGCCACGCTGTCTCCTTTGTTGTAAAAAAAAAAAAAATTTAGTTGTGAAAATCTTGATTGTTTAGTTAGGTTTACGGGGAAAACTGTTTTTTCAGTTGGAAGATATAATTTTTTTTTAAATCTCAGTCTGAATCTGTCAGCCCTCGGCGGAGGTGCTGCAGTGCAGCACCTCCGCCGAGGCTGACAGATTCAGACTGAGATTTAAAAAAAAATTATATCTTCCAACTGAAAAAACAACTTTCCCCGTAAACCTAACCTTGGTGGCTTTTAATCATTAAATCTCTACCAGCCTATGCGCTGGGGATTTAAACAGACATTGTCACTTTTCTTTGTTTATCTTCTGCATCCTTTTTTTACGATTTTCTCCGTGATTACATGTACTTATGGTACTATCAGGGGCTATGAAAAGAGGTTTGGCCATCTCTTTGAGGATGGCGACCTCCTTATGGCCACAGCCCTCCACCCCAACTTCACCCCCAAGGCCCTGGAGATCATTGCCCCTGACAAGGTGGAGGAGATCAGGGACACGATCACCAGAAAGCTAAGGGCCGTCATCAAGCCCAGGGAGGACGCTCAGCAGCAGCGTCAGCCTGGCCAGCCAGAAGTGCAGGAACCCCAGGACTTGGACGGCCGCCTCTTCAACAAGTTGTTTGCTAGAGGCCCGGCCAACCAGCAGCAGGA
The DNA here is from genome assembly GCF_024679095.1 of Eriocheir sinensis. NCBI lineage: Eukaryota > Metazoa > Arthropoda > Malacostraca > Decapoda > Varunidae > Eriocheir > Eriocheir sinensis. The sequence continues at coordinate 1,252,586 of NC_066531.1, forward strand.
TGTGAGGGAGGTCCTGAGGAAGTCCATGGAGGAGTGGGTGCCCTCTAAAGGCGAGCTGGCCTGGTCCCTCTTCCCCTACCAGCACAGGGAGGTGTGGGTGGACTTATTCACTAAGTACAATACCCCCCTCCCCAGCTCTGCAGCTGTGGAGAGGCTATTCAGCATGGCCGGGGACATCCTCAGGGCCAAGAGGTCCTCCCTGGATGAGGTCAACTTTGAGGAGCTTGTGTTCCTCAAAGGGAACATTGACCTCCTGGAGGAGAAGATGGGCCAGGAGGACATGGAGGAGGAGGAGGATGACCTGTATATATTAGTTTAGGCTGTTTTAACTAAAAAAAAAAAGGGGGGGGGGGGTGTTCTCTGCCTTATAAAAGCACATTTCTGTTATCGCGCTAAAGTTTACTTTGTAATTTAGCACAGTCGCACCGGGAAAAAAAAGTCGCAGTCGCAAAGTCGCAAGTCGCACCGGGGGGCCAAAAATAGTCACAAAGTCGCAGCCGCACCAGATCCGGCGGCAAAGTCGTAAAGTCAAAGTCGCACCTGAAAAACTTAAAGTCGTGCCCAGCTCTGATAACTTCATAAAATATATACAGATATAGACTCCTGGCCATAGCTAACAAAAACTACCCTCGTCAAGTTTCTGTGGTGCAGACTTATACAGAAAAATGTCTCCTTTCAACCACCAACATGCATTCACAAAGATGATCATGGGCAAGGTATTTGTGTGGGGTTAAGATACCAAGGGGGAGATCATAAACACACACAAAAGGGAATGTTCATGTACTACATAGTGACACAACAAGTGAGGTACCAGCTCACTCAGTACGCTAGGGAACCTGTGGGGGTGAGGTCCAGACGGTGTGTGTCAATTCAACTCTTTAAGCAACATTAACATTGTATCAAGATAACACACTAACAAGCTCGGTGCCTAGGAGCTGGGTTCAACGTGCCTGTGGGGGTGAGGTCCAGACGGTGTGTCAATTCAACTCTTTAAGTAACATTAACATTGTATCAAGATAACACACTAACAAGCTCGGTGCCTAGGAGCTGGGTTCACCGTACCTGTGGGGGTGAGGTCCAGACGGTGTGTCAATTCAACTCTTTAAGTAACATTAACATTGTATCAAGATAACACACTTACAAGCTTGGTGCCTAGGAGCTGGGTTCACCGTACCTGTGGGGGTGAGGTCCAGACGGTGTGTGAGGGAGACTCTCACACCGTGGCCTTCTGACCTCCACCACCCCACTGCCCATGGCTAGGCAGAGGCCAGTGAACGCATTTATCGGTGGTTTATATAACATACAATTGGTCTGTTCTACCAGTTCAGAAGTAGTTTTGAAGCAACAGGTTCTCTCACTCAATACAGGTGAAAAATTCTGCTCGTCAATCCTCCGTGAAAAACTAAGTAATGATCATTCGGCACCTTCGGCCGAGGCATAGTCACGCCACCAGCTCCACATCTGGTTCGTCTGTCTGTCTTGCGGCTCATAACCACCTGACTCACGGGCAACACATCAGTTATTACAGGTTATCGATTTCTCAGTTTTCCCCGCATTACGGTACCGCACCACCGCAACCACAACTGATTCTTCAGTACCGCGCCCACCGCTGCACATACAATGGTACCGTAATGCAGAGTAACAGCGGGCCACATCAAAGAGTCTAGTATTTGGCAGAGTTTGAGACACACTCCACTTTCAGTTGCTATATTCTGAAAAGATAGATCCAAACTTTTATCAATTTTACGACGATGTTTTGTTTGTGGTTTAACATTCAGGACTTGTAGGGCATGTCCACCATAAACTATACCAGCATTTTATTTTATATATTAACCCCTTCAACACAAGGACGCATATAATTTATCCTTGTGCGCCCCGTACCATATCCGAGGACGCGCACACTGTGTCCTGGCTCACTTTAGCCAATATAAGAGTTATTTTATCTCTATATTTATGCTTACATCTCAAAATTATCAAGTAATATATGTTTCTTTATGTGCACCATTTAATTCTGCATGTTTTCATATATAATACATGATGATTATGTTGAATTTATGGCTGAAAACTTGTTATATTCAATAGTGACATTTGAAATTTGGCGCACGGTGATCCCGGATATGGCATGGGGTGCTGTTTTGGCCCAGCTGTAGTGAGTCTCTTTATGTGCACCATTTAATTCTGCATGTTTTCATATATAATACATGATGATTATATTGAGTTTATGGCTGAAAACTTGTTATATTCAATAGCGACATTTGAAATTTGGCGCACGGCGATCCCGGATATGGCATGGGGCGCTGTTTTGGCCCAGCTGTAGTGAGTCTCTTTATTTGCACCATTTAATTCTGCATGTTTTCATATATAATACATGATGATTATATTGAGTTTATGGCTGAAAACGTGTTATATTCAATAGCGACATTTGAAATTTGGTGCGCGGCGATCCCAGATACGCCGTGTGGTGCTGTTTTGGCCCGGCTGTAGTGAAGGGGTTAATACTTATCATCTTGGATCATTGGGTGTCTGCGGACTCTGAGGCACACCAGTGATGAGGGTTATCAATTACCCTAACGCTGGAGCCCTGTGTTTATGTCACATGTAACGTCACTCGCATCTGATGGCCAGTTCGACAGTCCACCCCAGTCATGGTTGTAAGCGCCCAAACCAATCTATATCCACCACAATGATCCGTTATTTCTATTCAAAACCAGATACTAATAAAGAAATTTCCTGTGTGGTTTTCGAAAATTTCCTCCTCCTTTTTATATCAACGGCAAACACTGGAACTTCAAGGAATTTCGTCGTATTCTGTTTGGTTAGGGAGCTTATGAACTTGCTGTGTTGGACTGTAAGACTGGGACTGAATGTTCTGTACTATTTCCAGCACTGTGACTCCTTCATCCTCAACCTCAACTTTTCAATACTCAGTCTTTTCTTCTAAGACTACAGATTAGGAGCAACCTCTGTCATATGTTAGATAGGGGCTTCGTGGTGCAGTGGTTAGCACACTCAGCTCACAACCGAGAGAGCCCGGGTTCGATTCCCGGGCGGAGTGGAAAAAATTGGGCGGGTTTTTCGATACCCTGCGCCCCTGTCCACCCAGCAGTGAATGGGTACCAGGTATTAATCGGGGGTTGTGTCCCGTCTCCTGGAGTTTGTTCCCTTCTCCTATAATTCCTTCCCCCTTCTGTCTCTCTCCGGCATATGACCACAGATGTTGCGCCGACTAAACCAAACTTTCCAACTTTTTCCTACACTAGATGAAGGCGTCATCTCTACTATCCTCCTCTGATGGGCCACTTTTTCCAAGACTCCATGCAGGTTCTTACTAAGCTCTACACCAGCTAGGGTCAAGTGTTCTCTGCTGTCCAACTTTTGCAGTAATCACTACACTGGTCTCGATTTTGTAGTATTTTTCAGGACTCCAAGTTCCCAAAACCTCACTGCCCCTCTCCTGTAGGCTCACTTCATCATCCTTGCTACGGATGGACTATGGGATGTGATGAGCAACGAGGAAGCAGTGGCATTCGTAAGGGACCACCTCCACGAGCCTGACCATGGTGCCAAGGCTCTCACCATGCACGCCTTCCACCGTGGTTCGCAGGACAATATCACTGTGGCCATACTTAACGTTAGCAAGCTACTCCGGAAGTGAGGTAAGTCCAGCAGCCATAAAAGAAGTTGATCCTTATACAGTCGTCCCTCAAAGAGTACGGTGTCCAATAGTTGGGTTTTGGTTTTATGTGGATTTTCTAAGATTTTTTAGGATTTTTGAATTTCCCGACGAACGGGAAATTAAAAAATTCTAAAAGATCTTCCATGAAAATCCGTATAAAACCAAAACCAAACTATTGGAAACCGTACATTTGAGGGATGACTGTAATTGTATTCCTGTATACTCGCAGATATTATACTTCAGGTACAAAAATGTATACATACCAAAATTCAAGAGAATCTGAAAAGAATGAATGTCACCTCCTACTTAAGTAAATACCGTCACCTCTCCTTAACCCAGTAGCAGCGACGGGCCAAATTTGTGGCTTCACCGTGTAGCAGCGACGGGCCAAATTTGTGGCTTCACCGTGTAGCAGCGACGGGCCAAATTTGTGGCTTTACCGTGTAGCAGCGACAGGCCAAATTTGTGGCTTTACCGTGTAGCAGCGACGGGCCAAATTTGTGGCTTTACCGTGTAGCAGCGACGGGCCAAATTTGTGGCTTTACACCGTAGCAGCGAGGCCAAATTTGTGGCTTTACCGTGTAGCAGCGACGGGCCAAATTTGTGGCTTCACCGTGTAGCAGCGACAGGCCAAATTTGTGGCTTCACCGTAGCAGCGACGGCCAAATTTGTGGCTTTACCGTAGCAGCGACGGCCAAATTTGTGGCTTTACCGTGTAGCGACAGGCCAAATTTGTGGCTTTACTGTGTAGCAGCGACAGGCCAAATTTGTGGCTTTACCGTGTAGCAGCGACAGGCCAAATTTGTGGCTTTACCGTGTAGCAGCGACAGGCCAAATTTGTGGCTTTACCGTGTAGCAGCGACGGGCCAAATTTGTACCATGATATAAACACCCAAAAATAGATGATACATAATCTGATCACAAATCCTTTGATATACATTATGAAATGGTTTGTGTGAGGGGTGATTTTTTCTCATTTTTCTCGCTTGGAGGGACCATTAAGAAACATGATCCCTGCTGCTACCACTGGGTTAAGTAACTTCCATCACCTCCCCTTAAAGACATTGAACTTATCTTTGCTCACTTTATATTATCACATCTAGACATATCCCAATCCTCTGTGCCTCATGAACACACTTGGTGTATTCATGGACACCAGAAACCACTAGAGTCCAGGCATAAAGAAAGATATTTATTATTACGTACACAATTGTGGATTAAACGATTAACTACCCTGGGCAAGACTCCATGGCTCTCTAGCATAATTTAACTCGATGCTGGATGTGTGTGATATCTCAAGGTGTTGTTATTTTGATGACTTCTGGCCCTAAGATCATTAATTTGTGGTGAAATGTTACATCGAAAATTAAAAAGAAAAAAGAAAAACATCTGAAAATTTAGCCAAGTATCCCCTGCCAATATTACCTTTGCTTAGCTGTGTGAACCCGCTTCGCTATCGTATGGAGTATGCATCTCACGTGTGGGGAGCTCCAGTCACACAGCTCTCTTGGACAGAGTGGAGTCTAAGGCTCTTCGTCTCATCAGCTCTCCTCCTCCTACTGATAGTCTTCTACCTCTTAATTTCCGCCACCATGTTGCCTCTCTATCGATATTTTCATGCTGACTGCTCTTCTGAACTTACTAACTGCATGCCTCCCTCCCTCCCGCGGCCCCGCTGCACGCGACTTTCTACTCATGCTCATCCCTATACTGTCCAAACCCCTTATGCAAGAGTTAACCAGCATCTTCACTCTTTCATCCCTATACTGTCCAAACCCCTTATGCAAGAGTTAACCAGCATCTTCACTCTTTCATCCCTATACTGTCCAAATCCCTTATGCAAGAGTTAACCAGCATCTTCACTCTTTCATCCCTATACTGTCCAAACCCCTTATGCAAGAGTTAACCAGCATCTTCACTCTTTCATCCCTATACTGTCCAAACCCCTTATGCAAGAGTTAACCAGCATCATCACTCTTTCATCCCTATACTGTCCAAATCCCTTATGCAAGAGTTAACCAGCATCTTCACTCTTTCATCCCTATACTGTCCAAACCCCTTATGCAAGAGTTAACCAGCATCTTCACTCTTTCATCTCTATACTGTCCAAATCCCTTATGCAAGAGTTAACCAGCATCTTCACTCTTTCATCCCTCACGCTGGTAAACTCTGGAACAATCTTCCTTCATCTGTATTTCCTCCTGCCTATGACTTGAACTCTTTCAAGAGGAGGGTATCAGGACACCTCTCCTCCCGAAATTGACCTCTCTTTCGGCCACCTCTTTGGATTCTTTTTAGGAGCAGCGAGTAGCGGGCTTTTTTTTTATTATTGTTTCCTTTTTTGGTGCCCTTGAGCTGTCTCCTTTGCTGTAAAAAAAAACAATAATAATAATACTTGTTAGAGGGAGACCATTCTAAACCTATAAGTATGGTCATGGGGGTATCTGTTCTTTGGGTCTACATGTACGGTTCATCCCCACCTCGCCCTACAGGTAGACCTCAAGTTACGACATATGCAACTTATGACTCTTTACACTTATGACCAGGCAAATAATAATAATTCTTGGTTAAGTAATGAGATGAAATTTCAAATATCACACTGTGGGGAGAGCATTTTTTATTTATTTATTTTTTTTTTTTCCGTCTATGCCCATAACACTGGTAGGCTTGCTTGAGGGGCCTGGATGGTATTCGGCCCCAGCCCGTCATGGCGCAGGCAAGTGTTTATAGTGGCGCCATCTTCTCTTGGCTCATGCTGCCCCCCGGAACTCGTTCTTGATTCACTTGGACGGTTTCCTCTAGAGTCCGGGTTGATGGGTGGTCTTCAGGACAGCATGTGGGTAGTTTTAAGCCACTCGGCGGTGACTGAAAAATCCCAGGTGGTAGCGTGGGGATTCGAACTCGTGTCGTCCATCATGTGGTGAATGTGGGCCCAGCACGCTACCACTCAGCCACCACCTTTACATAGAACTATGCTTCCTACCACCCCCCCAACAACAGACTTGGTCCCAAAGCCCGCTGTAACTCCAGGACTGCCTGTATAATATTTTATCTTACTAGTACAGTACAAAGGTAATACATAGTTACGGTGCAAAGTTATGGTACTTTTGCTTTGATACAAATTACGATAAAGGAATTTTACTGTGCCATGTTACATACTCTGGGTGGTTGTTATTTCTGTTCACTCCAGTCAGCCAGGAACTCGGCAAGGAGGTAATGTAGCTTCTTATTTGCTGAACTCGTCAAAGTCAGCTTCTTTAACCCAGTAGCAGCGGGGATCATGTCTCTTAATGGTCCCTCCAAGCGAGAAAAATGAGAAAAAATCACCCCTCACACAAACCATTTCATAATATATATCAAAGCATTTGTGATCAGTTTATGTATCATCTATTTTGGGGGGCTAAAATCATGGCACAAATTTGGCCCGTCGCTGCTACACGGTAAAGCCACAAATTTGGCCCGTCGCTGCTACACGGTAAAGCCACAAATTTGGCCCGTCACTGCTACACGGTAAAGCCACAAATTTGTCCCATCGCTGCTACACGGTAAAGCCACAAATTTGTCCCATCGCTGCTACACGGTAAAGCCACAAATTTGGCCCATCGCTGCTACACGGTAAAGCCACAAATTTGGCCTGTCGCTGCTACACAGTAAAGCCTCAAATTTGGCCCATCGCTGCTACACGGTAAAGCCACAAATTTGGCCCGTCGCTGCTACACAGTAAAGCCACAAATTTGGCCCGTCGCTGCTACCGGGTTAAAGTGAATTTTCATTGAACTAGCAAAAGTCACTCTTCATGTATAGCTGTGTGTTTTTACTGATATCTAACCTTTCTTTCCAGTTGACTGCTACAAAGATCTGTGTGTGTATCTCTGAACTGCTGGCTCGCACCCAAACACCAAGGAAGTGTTTCATTGTTACGACCAGACCATATCCTCAAGCTCTCTTGGAACAGATGGGACAGGTGCTCCAGACTAACAGATATTCTTCGTGCAAACCTTGCATTTGTTACTACCTCCAGATTTCTTTTTCAATCATATTTATTTTATGCTGTCATTTGTTAGGCTCATGTCTCAATCATTCTTAGGGCCAGTCTCACAGTTTCCCACGATGGGTTAGTAAGCTCCCAAACCAGAGCCTTCGAAGTTTCCTTGTATAGTGTCTGGTGTATGTATTTAAGTTCACAAATTTTATGAAACTATACAGGAAAAGTCTTGTGTATTTAGTATGGCATCGAAGACCTCACCATTTTGGATTGTATGGGATTCTGTAGTTTGGTGCAGGATGTTACGAAGACACTGTGTTGGACTGTGAAATCAGCTCTTCGACACATTGGAAAGCATAAAGGTGCTTATACATTTCAGTTTTTTTTTCTATTTTTTATTATTTTACTGTAGATTTTCTATGAGGAACTTTCCAAATTCCAAGTAAATATTTGGAAGAACTACCTGTTATTTCCTCTTGCTGGGGCAGAGGAAAAAGCAATATGTATCTTTTTTTGTTGTTGTTGTTGTTCTAAAAGAGCTGTAAGGCCATAACATATTGTTCAAATAATGGTTTAATAAATTGTTCAGTAATACATAAATAAGAAATGACTCATGTATGTTGCACAGGTCAATAGGTGCCCAGTTGCCTAGTAAGTGAGGATAGAGTCACCCACTGGTTGTTGGTTCCATCTGATAGGAATATGCAATGCAAAAATGTCGCTATATTGGACAAGAACATCCACCAGTTACTCGTCTGTAGATTTGCCGCGCTGGGCTGATATGATTTTCCACCAAATTTAGTGAAGAACACACTCAGTTGGCAATCCTGTGATGCACGCTGTATGTTTTATTTGATTATGTAAATTTCAGCTTACGACCACTTTGACTTATGACCTGCCTGTTGGAACTTAACCTCGTTTTAACTTGAGGACTATCTGTACACCGGGTATTCGATATACACGAGTTCGAAATATGCAAATTCGCTCATACGCGACTGAACCTAATTGAGCAAAATATTTGTTTTATGCGAGAAAAATTCGCTATTATGTGACTGGTTGGTGAGGTATGGTGTGGCCGACTTGCACTAGAGGGCGACGGGTGCAAATGTTTTTCCGCACTTTCCTCGCCTATAATTAACCTTTTCCACCCACTGATCTTAAAGATAATCCCTAGGTAGCTAATCATAATTATCAACTTAAATCGTAGACTTTGGGTGCGTCTTCCCGAAAGGAATCAGTGTGCTTTATTATTGTGAAATGGTGCCGGAATAAATAGTTTGAGGGTTCGAAAACGGGTCGTGGATCATAACCCCCTATAATTAATGGGATGATAGGTTCGATATATGCAAATTCACATGATGCGAGCTTTTTGTGGAGCGTAATCCTCGCATATAACGAATACCTCGTGTACTTGAATCATCTCAGTAAAGTATTATGGTACTCTGCCTCACAGCTCCTTTAGAGAACCAAAGCAATGCCTCTCCTTCGGCTCCAGCCAGAACAATTTTATTTTTTATTTTTTATTTATTATTATTTTTTTTACGTGTACGCCTGTTGCGCCGGTAGGCTCTCTTGAGGGGCCTGGATGGAAGTTGGCCCAAGCCCGTCATGGCACAGGCAAGTGTTTATAGTGGCGCCATCTTCTCTTGGCTCATGCTGCCCCCCGGAACTCCTACACATTTGCAAAGTTCCCCATTCGAGTCATGTAAATTTCACCAGTACATTATCATTGTAAGTAATGTATTACTTTTCATTGTACATATTATTTTAATGGCATATTTATGTATTATTCTGATTTGTTCCTTGTTAAATGTAAATTTCAAATTCACTGCATGTTCTATATCTGCATTTATTACTTAAAAGTTTTTTTTAGATAATTCTCGTAATAAGATTTTACACAAACTAAATCAGGCACCATTTTGATCTTGAAAAGTCCATTTGTGTGCTGGGAAGGAATACATAAATTGAAAGTCATCAATTATCAGTTAATAAACTCAACTGATTTGAGAGATTTTTCCGTCCCAAGGATCAGCGAGAAATAAACTTACTCTCATCAAGCTTGGCAGGATGTGATTGGTATTTAGGAAAATATATTTATGGGGTAACCATTGGGTGTTTGGGTGGGGGAGCAGTCTTGTTTGTATATGTGGGGCGTGTTAGGAGGGAGTGTGTTTGGCAGGTAGGGGAAATTGAGCTGGATGGAAGCATTGGAGGGAGGCAGGTATATACAGTCATCCCTCAAATAGTACGGTTTCCAATAGTTCTGTTTTTGTGTTTGGCAGGGAGGGGAAATTGAGCTGGATGGAAGCATTGGAGGGAGGCAGGTATATACAGTCATCCCTCAAATAGTACAGTTTCCAATAATTCTGTTTTGGTATTATGTGGATTTTTATGGAAGATCTTTTAGGATTTTTAAATCTCCCCCTCGTCGGGAAATTTAAAAATCCTAAAAAAATCTTCTTAGAAAATCCACATAAAACCAAAACCGAACTATTGGAAACCGTACTATTTGAGGGACGACTGTGTGTATATATATGCACACACATATTTTTTTCATGGGGCAGGGGCGGAAGATTGGTTCAGAGCTTCATGTCAGTGCAGTGTCAGGAGCCTCATATGCAATCACCAATCATTCACCTACATTCAGTGTTATTCAACTATGGCCACCCATGTACTCGTAGTCATCCATTTGTTGTATAAGCACCAAACAGTCATTCATGTAATATATTGACAGTATAGTTTAGTCTATATACTCATTTACTGTAAAAGCGGAGTCCTCACATGCTTCACTGACATCCAGATCACCGACACTAGTCAGACTTCATGAGGAGTGAATGGCTATTTATGATGTACAGACTGATGAATGCTTGCTAGTGTAGGCAATAGAGGCAAATAACATATTACTATAGGCATTGCTACTTAAGTCTCAGAGCAGGAGAGGAATATTCATCAATGGAAGGAAGTGTTGGGCAGTGTTACAGACCTTATTTGTGTGTAAGCTTTGTTTTTATGCTTCAG
>NC_066531.1:1268264-1278256 GCF_024679095.1 Eriocheir sinensis
AGGCTGAGCACGTTGTCGAGAGCGTAGGAGCTAGAGCGTAGGTGTAGGCTACTCGCGTCGGCAGGCCAAACAAGAGTGGTGCTCCCGCCAAAACTTTTGGCGGGAGCGAGAATCTGCTAGGTCGTGGCTGCCTCTGATTGGCTGAGAACGCCCAGAACGGCCGGTGATTGGCTAAGCGTGATGACGTCAAAGTAATACCTGGAATTTCCTGCTAACTGCTTCCATAGATGCGCTCGAACGTGTTGAAACTTGTCCGTTTCATTTTGCCGGGGTCCTCTTAAGTCTTAACAAAAAGTCCCGCGCTCGTTTTTTCAATCTACCGATACCGATTGACTGCCAATCATGTGATCGGTAGCGGTATTCGGTAGTTTCTTCAAAATACCGAATGATCGGTATCGGTAGCAGTAATCTACCGCCGGTAGTACCGATCCCAAATGTCAATCGGTAGTCTATATATATATATATATATATATATATATATATATATATATATATATATATATATATATATATATATATATATATATATATATATATATATATATATATATATATATATATATATTTATATATATATATATATATATATATATATATATATATATATACACACACACTAAACCCCGCTGAAGTCGGACCCGAATAAGCCGGATATCGGATAAGTCAGACACTTTCATGATTTTTTTTTTTTTTTACGTTTTATCCCGAGTGCACCGGTAGGCATTTTTTTCCCTTTGATTGAGTAATTTAAAGCCACTCGGCTTATATACTGGCTAAAATACCCCTGCAAGGGCTGCGTTTGAGAGAGCGCCTCGGGCCGCACGGACCGATCCGTGTGCTCTCAAACGCGTGACGCCGCAGCCCGGATTCCCTGTCCGGACCGCTCGCTGCGGCTCAGTTTGGAGAGGCGGGGCGCCGCCGTGCTGTGATGACGTCATCAGCAAATATGGCGGCCCAGACAAACACATATAAGTGCTTCCTTGGAATTTTACCTCGCTGTGCCACAATAACCACTGCAGCTTCCTTTTCATCCTCTGTTGCAAGGAGCTCGTCGGCCAGAACAGCTAGTGATGCATGTTTAAACGTCGTCAAGAAGATCAGCGGACGCTAGAGAGAGAGCAGCGGACGCCATTTTCCTGCCAGTGAGACGCCATTACCATAGCAACGACGAGTCTTAACTGAAAAGCGTTTGATAGAGGGGTCCAGTTGGTCTCGGCGACCGGGGCGGGCCGATTCCCTCTCTCAAACGCACCGCTGATAGTCCTTACATCGTCCGAGTCATTTGAGGAGTTGTCCGAGCCGTTGGAGACGCGAAACGGGCGCCGAGCCGGCAGTGCCAGCGCCAAGTGTTTACACAGCTGACTTAGCAAGTGCGCGGCAGTGTCTCCCTCAGCTTTCGCTCGCTCTGTCGCCCTTATTGTTGCCTTTGTAATTCTACCATGGCTTCTAAGGGCAAGGCTGTGTCTTCCACGTCATTTAGGAAGCTGAAGATGCTGTCGGTGGCAGACAAGATGGCTGTTATACAGGACCATGAAAGAGGTACGTGTGAGCCGTGCCGAGCTCATGGTGCGGTACGTGTGTGTGTGTGTGTGTACGCCCCGTGTGTATGTGTGCGCGCGCGCCATGTATGTAGTACACGTATTTACGTAATGCATTACACAGACCATGTCAACTGTTAGTGGTAACAGGCGTGCAAAATGTGAAAAAATCCCTCGGATAACTCGGATTGGTCTTCCCCAATTGGTCCGACTTATGCGGGGCATACTGTGTGTGTGTGTGTGTGTGTGTATATATATATATATATATATATATATATATATATATATATATATACATATATATATATATATATATATATATATATATATATATATATATATATATATATATATATATATATAGGGGGCTCCCCTGGTCCCGTGGTAGTCTCTGCCTAGCGCTTCGGCGGGTTGCTAGGGCGTAGGTTCGAGACCTATCCCGTGCCATGGGGGTGGAAAGGTGGGCTCTTTCCGACACCCTCAGCCCCGTTGTTGGGCCTCCTCCTTGAAAGAATTGGGTATATCTCTACCAGCCGTCTGGGGGTTGCGGCATGCACTGCCTTCCTCCATTGGGGTGTATCCCCAACGAAATATATATATATATATATATATATATATATATATATATATATATATATATATATATATATATATATATATATATATATATATATATATATATATATATATATATATATATATATATATATATATATATATATATATATATATACTTTAAAACCTTTATAACTCAGAATGTGATGTAACTCGGCAAGGCAACAAAATATTCAGTTAAAAAATAAATTTCGAATTCATACAAATAACGAAAAAACAAAAGGAAAAATTCAAGCATCTCGGCATATTGCCGAGCTAGACCACGTCCTGTTGTTAACACTCGGCATGACTCACCCGCATTTTCTTTGAACGTGTATCCACACTTGGGCCACGTGATGTCACTCTCCAGCACTCTCTGATTCATCTCGGTATGCTGCCGATTCATCTCCACATCTCGTTATTTACACTCGCCAAGACTTCCCGCGCAATCCCTGTATTAAACATGTACCCTCAGTCTCCCTGCCCGGTCCTCAAACACCCACGTGTTGTCTGCTTGGACTACATGACTACAGCAGTCCTTTCATTGGTAATTGTTATTTCAAGCTTTTACTGCTGCTGTGTAGTGCAGTGTTTTCAATTTTCTTATTGTTTATGCAAATGGGGAGAAGAGGAATGGAGTATTTGCATAACTCGGAAAATTGAATAACTCGGCAAGATTTGGATCCCCTATCATGCAGAGTTATAAAGGTTTAAAGGTTTTACTATATATATATATATATATATATATATATATATATATATATATATATATATATATATATATATATATCTATATAGATATATATCACAGCGGACATATATAGATATATATATATATATATATATATATATATATATATATATTTATATTTGAATTCAGATGGAAGTCAGTGGCAGCGGTCGAACATGGTTTGCCGCGGGTGCCACATTCATTACTTTATTTAAATTAATAAAAGAAGTTCAAGAGGACGACGAAGCTGTTCTTGCTCAGATTAAGTGCCACGGGCCTTCCCTTTCCTGGTAAACTGCATTCATTGAGGTCAACTTTTCTTTCAAGACCGTGAGATGTAGGTGCAGGAAGTTCACGAGCAACAAGCCACTTCATTTACGCCGCTCGCTGAACATTCTCCTCGGTGCTACCTAATGGGAGTGCAATGTTTACTTTTTTTAATAGTGATAGGCAACCATCCTTAGCGGCTCTAGGGTATTATTTAAGCTCCCATAGCTACTATTGGTTGGGATAGGCTTCCGTGTTTGTTTTTAGGCTAGGTTACTCGGGTTATTTTTGTTCACATTCAGTTGCGATAATATGATGCCCTTTTTCAGAGACACGTTGCCATATCCTTTAGGGTGATAGGTTACTTGCCTTTGTGGTGATGAGTCATATGATCAGTTAGGCTTACGTTTTTTTTTTTTTGTTTTTTTTTTTTACCTTTCTTTGGGAGGGTTATCTAGAAGCAAATTTTCTGTTCTATTTTTTTTTTTTTTTTTTTAAGGAATTTGAGCATAATTTTTTTTTGAAATATCGCACTGAAATAATCTTCCTATTGTGTTGATCAGCCATGGCATTTAATTGTTGGAAGGGAGGTGACAGATTAGTTATCAAGACTTGCTTAATGAGATTCTATTGGTCTAGTAAGAACAATATATATCATTAATGGTATCTCTTCTTGCTAACAAGTCTGGTTTATTACATCCTAATAGAGAACTTTTAGGTATCTCACAAGCCACTGTATTTGCAATGCAACTCGAAAAAGACATACAATTTTCGTCCATTCATTGGAACTTGTGGCCTATCTCAATTTTTCATTTCAGAAATTAGCCAGTTCATCAGACATCATAATGCAGTATACTTATGTATCGTTTACCAAGAGGTTCCTCCTTCGCACACTAGCGCACAGTAAAGTTGGGAGAATACGCCATTAGCTGCGTGTGATTACAGTGCTCATCTCCGTATCATATGTCCTTAAGCCTATGGCGGGTGAGAACCCACTAACCCGACACAGTGCCAGTACAACATCCGGGTCACCACAGTTTACCTTCCCAAGGTTTCTTCAGGTACCCATTTATCAACCAACCCGAAATTCAGAATGAACAAATGGGTGGCCGGGCAGTGCGCGACTGCCCCGGCCGGGATTCGAACTGGCAAGCCCGCAGATTATTTTGTCCGCACGCTAACCACTGCACTACGAGACGCATAGTCTACAGTGATTATAGTTACAGCAAAGACTGACAGACTTTACTGAGACCCTCCAAAAACAAATTAATATTAAGGCAACAGAGTTGGAGCCACAACGAGTAAAATCCTAATATGAAACACTTGAGGTACAAACACGTCAGCGTTACACGCGTCACGATAGCTTGCCTTTTGTATTTCTGGTAGTGAGTTACTGTGTTGTGATCTGTTGACTGGCACTAAAAATTCTGAAAACTTGACACTTAACACATACACATACAGAGAAAACTTCGAGGTCATCTCTGAAACGTCTAAATAATGTTAAAAGTTTGCTTATTAATGCTGGCACGGGTATTGTAAGTTATCATAAAAACGTACTGACTGGAACCGCCAACCGATGCTCTTACACGCAATGAACAGGTGTCCCGAAAAGCAGCTGTTACCGAAAGCCGGGAAGCGAACCCAACACCTGTGTGCCGAGCCTCGCCATTATCTTGTTCTGCGCACGAAGCGAATATGGTTGCCGAGACCATGAAGGTGATGGTTGATGGTTATACATATGGGCGTATTAACTCTTAAGGCTACTACTGAGTTTATAATCACGGCCGTGGCAAACTGTACACTCTCGACTGCACTCTTTTCGTTCAGATCTTTTCGGATTTTGTATCAAATCATCGTTCATGCCCACTTGACTCCAGCTCCTTCCCTTTCCTGCCCCTCCTCCTCGTCCCTATCGTATTCATTCTAAACCCTTTCCTTTTTCCTTTTCTCCTAATATAATAGCTATGGATCACATATTGGTATCAAAAGAAAACTCCTGAAGCACAGAATATGAATGTTAGTTGAATCACAAATACCAGACATGATACTATTTGTATAAGGAAAAATTACCCTTCCTTTCCTCCTAATATAATAACTATGGATCACATATTGGTATCAAAAGAAAGCTCCTGAAGCACAGAATATGAATGTTAGTTGAATCACAAATAGCAGACATAATACTATTTGTATAAGGAAAAATTACCAGTTACATTGAAAAATATTAATTAATTTCAACATAAATATGCTCATAACTAACAAGATATTAAGATATGTGATAGCTTGTTTTGAAGCCCTTTCCTTGGCCTTTATCCTGGTATCTAATATGTCCTAATAGTATTAATGGACTAACTCGCAGGAGAGAAAAATCACCTGTAAGTCACGCCAGAACAAATCACACGTCATACATAAAAAACGGTTGATAACACAAGGAAGGCAAAGAAATATAGAATGCTATCATACATTTTTGAAGACTATAGACATTGGTCTTTCAATTAATCACTATGAAATTTCCTGCCCCAAAATGGTACCGACCGGACTATTGTGTTCTCTCTCTCTCTCTCTCTCTCTCTCTCTCTCTCTCTCCAAGACAATTTCCAGGGAATTTGAAGTAGGTTTCCTCGATCTTGGGACCACTTTTTTTTTATTTATTTTTTTTTTTTTTATATATATACCGCCAGGGACATTCTACATTTGTCGTGGTCATGCAGGTCAACCTATGTCTGGGCCAAATTTTTTTCCTCTCTGCGCAACTCCGGATGACTATTCAGGGAGAGAGGGGTATAAAAAGCTGAACGAGCTGGCAACCCCAAATACCTGAACAGTCAGACAATCATACCACGACGCTTGTCCAGACACGACCCAATCTTAGTAGGGTCGCCGGAAGGCTTTTCATGCGCCCCCCGGAAATATACTCTAACTGGCATTTCCAGGTAGGAAAATATCCCAAAAACGATTAGGTATGTTAACATACCTAGGCGGTGGCCGAACTGGTAGCGTACTGGACCCACATTCGCCGCGTGATGGACGACGCGGGTTTGAATCCTCACGCTACCACTCGGATTTTTCAGTCACCGCCGAGTGGCCTAAAACTACCCACATGCTGTCCTGAAGACTACCCATCAACCCGGACTCTAGAGGAAGCCGTCCAAGCGAATCAAGAACGAGTCCCGGGGGGCAGCATGAGCCAACGCAAGATGGCGCCACTATAAACACTCGCCTGCGCCAGAACGGGCTGGGCCGACCATCAGGCCCCACTTGGAAGAAGCCTTGGGCCGACCATCAGGCCCCACCGGGAAGATGCCTACCGGCGCAATAGGCAAAAAAAAAAAAAAAAAAAAAAAAAATCGAAAAACTGTCTCACGTACCCTTTATACAAGTGAGGGTGGGAAATTATGTCCGTTGAGAAGTTCGATCTTTTGAAGTGGTACATGTTACTGATTTAGCGGTGATATGTTACTCATTATATATAATAATCAAGTTTACCAGCATGATTAGTTAATAATTATGTGATAATAGGGCTATAGTAACTTTGCAGCGATAGATTACCCTTATGATACGTCACGAATTTCATGATCATAGATTAATAATAAAGCATCAAAAGGATGTTGATTTTGTCAGTGGTGATAAGCTAATCGGGTCTTCAAAAAGTTGTGATTTTAATAACACGTACCATCAAGTGATACTCAAATTTACACAGAAACCTTAACAGAAGTACGTGTTCCTTACAATTAACACAGGTCATATTAACACCCTTGAGCTTGTGAAAATAATGAAGAAACAATACGTAGCCTAATAATCGCCAGTAACCACCTTCCCGTGTACCCATATTAATAAAACACCATCGATTGTTCTACCTATTGAAGTAACGTTACTCCATTCACTCGTCTATTATAGTGCCACGTCACAGTGAGTGGATAACCCAGCATTATATAACTGTTCATGAATCACAACTCAAAATCTTTAGAAATCATTCATAACTCCTTATTTGATTAGGTAATATAAGTTTACTACGGTGCTGCCACCCAGTAATTACTCTTGAAATGATGTGTTTCACTCAAAATAAGAACATAAGAACATAAGAACGCAGGAGTCTGCAAGAGGCCGGTAGACCTGTACGAGGCAGCTCCTTTGACCCTAAGCTCCCGTGTATCTAACCCCACCTAATATCGCTGTCCATGAATTTATCTAGTCTATTTTTGAATGTGACAATTGTATTGGCACTCACCACATGACTGCTAAGCCTATTCCACTCATCCACCACCCTGTTAGTAAACTGTAGAACGCTTGACCTCAGATTTTGTTATCATTTCCAAGTAGAGCAGTAGCAACTGGGTGTCCTCCAAGGCCTCAAAAACTCAACACTTTTCAACTCGACACAATCTTCCAAACACTTTAGCCTCCATTCTTCGATGACACATAAGGCGTGTTCAGTAGTGTCACCGACATGTCAAACGGGATCATACAAACGCAAACGGAACCAAACATGCTCAGAGATGTGTTTGCCCAAAAGGCAAACGCCAGCAAACGCTTTTCATCGGCCAATCAGCGAATAGTATAACCACAGCACACAGCAGTCAAGTTCCCGTAGCAATGTATTTTGAAGAATAAAATTTAGAATATAATGTTCTTTGAGACCCAGAAAGTTGGTGTTGTATAAAAAAATGAAATATTTTCTTGTCATTTCACATTAAAAAGAACATGAAAATGACATCAGGCAAGGGAAAGAAGGGAAGGTGCTGCGCTTTCTGATGACATTTCGCACCTTTTTTTTTTTTTTTTTTGCCCCAGCTCGTCACGGCGCAGGCAAGTGTTTATAGTGGCGCCATCTTCTCTTGGCTCATACTGCCCCCCGGAACTCGTTCTTGATTCACTTTGATGGTTTCCTCTAGAGTCCGGGTTGATGGGTGGTCTTCAGGACAACATGTGGGTAGTTTTAAGCCACTCGGCGGTGACTGAAAAATCCGAGGTGGTAGCGTGGGGATTCGAACCCGCGTCGTCCATCACGTGGTGAATGTGGGACCAGAACGCTACCACTCAGCCACCGCTAGACCGCTAGGCAGCGTTGTCTGACTCAAATTTGTGGCTGTGACTTTAATCGAGGAGCACAGCTGTTTTATCGTGTCCTTTGATGTGAAAAAAATGTTGGTGCGTTTTTTACATCATCTCTTAACATAATCATCAAGTGAGGAAATATATTTTTGCAATATTATAGTTGACATCAAGCTAAAACAAGTATAAAATTAGAGTTGGCTCAGAACTCATACATGCGAACTGTAAACATAACTCTTGCCACGGAAAAATCGTCAGCCGCTGGATGAGGGGCATTTACAAAGGATTAAGCACAGGTAGTCTGTAGTCAACCTCTGGAACAAATCGTCGAATTCCTTCATCTTTGGCTTCGTGGTGCAGTGGTTAGCACACTCGGCTCACAACCGAGAGAGCCCGGGTTCGATTCCCGGGCGGAGTGGAAAAATTTGGGTGGCTTTTCTGATACCCTACGCCCCTGTCCACCCAGCAGTGAATGGGTACCAGGTATTAATCGGGGGTTGTGTCCCGTCTCCTGGGATCTGTTCCCTTCTCCCATAATTCCTTCCCCTCCTGTCTCTCTCCGGCATATGACCACAGATGTTGCGCCGACTAAGCGAAACTTTCCAACTTCCCTCCATCTTTCTACTTTCGACAGTGTGCACTCTGAGTACTTGGGTCTGAAGAGTGATGTACACGAGTTATTTCCGGGCGGTGGCGCCTGTCGTCTGGCAGAGGGGCTGTAATTCGTTTTCAGTAAAAATGCTGTGTTGAATACTTTCGTTTGATGTGTCGATGACACTTCTGAAAACGCCTATAGCTGTCATCATCTACAATAAACATTCTTGGTCTATCCCTAACTCAAAATCTTACCTGGAATCTTCACATCTCTCTCGCTAAATCCGCTTTCTTGAGAGTAGGAGTTCTGTAACGTCTCCGGCAGTCCTTTTACTTCTTTCAGATGATACCCACACACAGGGGCCTTGCCCGCTCTAGTATGCATCTCGAGGGGCTCCACACACACGTCTTTTTGTAGCAAAGTGAGGTCAAAGGCCCTTCGTCTCATCAGCTCTTTTCCTCTTACTAGCAGTCTTTTTTATCCCTTCCGGTAGTAAACTCTGGAACAGTCTCCCTTCGTCTGTATTTCCTACTGCCTACGACTTGAACTCTATCAAGAAGAAAGTATCGGGACATTTATCCACCCGCAATTGACCTCTTTTTGTCCTTTCGTTCGTTTTTTGTGTTGTTGGAGCAGCGGCCAGCGGGCCATTTTCTTCCTCTTATTGTTTCTTTCTTTTGAGATGCCTCCATTGTTGTAAATATATATATATATATATATATATATATATATATATATATATATATAGAGAGAGAGAGAGAGAGAGAGAGATGAAGATATATAGATAGATAGATAGATAGATAGATAGAGATAGATAGATAGATATATAGATAGGTAGGTAGGTAGGTAAATAGATAGATAGATAGATAGATAAATGTGTGTGTGTGACACGTGTCTGTGTGTGTGTGTGTGTGTGTGTGTGTGTGTGTGTGTGTGTGTGTGTGTGTGTGTGTGTGTGTGTGTGTGTGTGTGTGTGTGTGTGTGTGTGTGTGTGTGTGTGTGTGTGTGTGTGTGTGTGTGTGTGTGTGTGTGTGTGTGTGTGTGTGTGTGTGTGTGTGTGTGTGTGTGTGTGTGTGTGTGTGTGTGTGTGTGTTTAAAGACGTTTCCACCAATATTTATTTTGTTGGCATCACAGGGTGTGATGGCAGCTGCCCCGGCCTTTCCGCAGGCTGCTGTAACGTGCACCTCTTAAGATGGAAAGTGTGTGTGTGTGTGTGTG
>NC_066531.1:1278356-1293356 GCF_024679095.1 Eriocheir sinensis
TATATATATGAAATGGTTTGGTGTGGAGGATGATTTTTTCTCATTTTTTCTCGCTTAGAGGAGCCTTTAAGATACATGATCCCCGCAGCTACCGGGTTAAGCACGGTCACCACTGTTATCACCCACCAATACCACAAAGAAAACCACCGCTACTGTTACCTTTGTCACCATCATCATTGCCACCACAACCACCCCTACAAAAGTTGGAAAGTTTCGTTTAGTCGGCGCAACATCTGTGGTCATATGCCGGAGAGAGACAGGAGGGGGAAGGAATTATAGGAGAAGGGAACAGACCCCAGGAGACGGGACACAACCCCCTATTAATACCTGGTACCCATTCACTGCTGGGTGGACAGGGGCGTAGGGTATGGGAAAAGCCGCCCAAATTTTTCCACTCCCCCGGGAATCGAACCCGGGCTCTCTCGATTGTGAGCTGAGTGTGCTAACCACTGCACCACGAAGCCCCCCACCACCCCTACAAATGTCACCGCCACTTTCATTGCCATCACCGCCACAACCACTACCATTACAATCATTAAATCTACCACCATCCCTTACACTACCCTCACCACTGTCATAACTGCCGCAATCACCACAACCACCACCATTTCCATCAATCAACCCTGGTGTTTAGTCACAAAGGGTTATGACGTTATTGTCCCGAAACAGGAATTTTTACCCCGGTGAAATATCCCCATTTAATAAAAAAGAGAGAAAGGGAAAGCGAGCGCAACAAGAGAAATAGAAAAGGGAGAGAGAACCAGAATTAATTTTTCACGCATAAATGCTTGCTATTAGCCGTGATTAATGTCCACAGTAGCGTCTCCCTCCCTTATTTAAAAGATCCTCCCTTCCACCCACCCTTCCAACGCGCCATCCCCTCGGGACAAAGGGTACTTGCTAATAATATTCCTTGAACCATCACATTACAGGGAGGGGTCTTCGTGGTGCAGTGGTTAGCACACTCGGCTCACAACCAAGAGAGCCCGGTTCGATTCCAAGTGGGTGGAAAAATTTGGGCGGGTTTTCCGATACCTTACGCCCCTGTCCACCCAGCAGTGAATGGGTACCAGGTATTAATCGGGGGTCGTGTCCCGTCTCCTGGGGTCTGTTCCCTTCTATAATTCCTTCCCCTCCTGTCTCTCTCCGGCATATGACCACAGATGTTGCGCCGACTAAACGAAACTTTCCAACTTTATTCCCTTCGTCGGAATATGGTGTGGGATTTGAGAATGCTTTCAGTGGGATGTTACAGGTGGCAAGCTTATAGAAACTGAATTCCGATACCCTACGCCCCTGTCCACCCAGCAGTGAATGGGTACCAGGTATTAATCGGGGGTCGTGTCCCGTCTCCTGGGGTCTGTTCCCTTCTATAATTCCTTCCCCTCCTGTCTCTCTCCGGCATATGACCACAGATGTTGCGCCGACTAAACAAAACCTTTCAACTTTCACATTACAGGAATCGTCCAAATGTTGCTGCACCGCTTTCATTATCAAAATTACACAAGCGATGCAATGGTCCACGACGCTTCTACCGCCAAGGCGCGTGAAGAGGGCCGTGTGAGGGACCGCCGCTCGCTCCTTTGTACTCTTTTGTATGCCCTGACTTTATGGTAATGAGGAAATGAAGTCCTCCCGTCCGTCTCTCTCTACGAGTACCTTTAGATTCACCAAGGAGCGGAGGCGAGAGGGAGGGAGGGAGTTAAGGACCGGAACAGGACTCGGGCGGGAGGGATAGAAGGAAAAGGGGAAGTGGAGGGGTTTCTTGGGAGTGAAAGGCTGGAGGATTGTGGTGAATGGCGAGAATGAATGGCTGGCGTGGGAGGAGGAAAGGAAGGAAGGGAGGAAAAGACCGGGAGAAGACTTGGCCGGGTGACTTACGAGGAGGAAAAGAGTGACGGGAAGGGAAGATGGTGGAGGGTAAAGGAAGGGAATGGGTTGAGGTGGAGGGAGTAAGATGGGGAAAAGATAGAAAGGAAACCGTGAGGGTGGAAGAAAAATGAAAGAATAAACGTTTGAAAAGAAGAAGGAGAAGAGGAAGAAAGTGAAGAACAAGGGCTAGGTGAATGGCGATGCAGAATGGGTTGTGAAGGATGGGGAAAAAAAAGATGAAAGTCAGAGGAATGAAAGAAAACGTAGGAATGACCGGAGAGGAAGGGGAAGAAAATGAGGATGTGGGTGAGAGGCGACAATGAATGGGCGGCGTAGGATTGGAAAAAAAAAAGATGGTAGGGAAAACTTGAGGTGGGAGAGGAAGGGAAGAAAAACGTAGGGAAAGGAAGAGATGAACTGTAAAAGAGATGAACCGTAAAAAAGATAAACTATAAAAAAGATGAACTCTAAAAGATGAGGCATAAAAGAGATGATGTATAGAAGAGAGGAAGTATAAAAGAAAATGGAAATGAAGAAGAAAAAGGAGAGGAAGGGGGAAAAGCGATAACTAGGTGGTGAGTGATTGGCGAATGGTGTGATGTCGGATGGGAAAAATAGATGGGAAGGAAAGCGTGAGGGTTGAAGAAAAAGGGAAGAATAAACGTAGGAATGAAAGGAGACTCTGGTTGGTATTATAAGAAACTCTCGCTTCTCACATCACCTATTTCTAAAGGTCAAAGAGTGGGTCAGTCGGGATCTAATGAGTGTTTCTTCAGGTTCACGGTACAGAAGAAGGGTCAAACTACCACCAGGGTCATAAAACTACTCCTGGAAATGCCCACAACTCCTACGAAAGCCTTGTCAAATATATGCTTCTTTAGGTTCACGGTACAGAAGAAGGGTCAAACTACCACCAGGGTCATAAAACTACTCCTGGAAATGCCCACAACTCCTACGAAAGCCTTGTCAAATATGTGTTCTTGGGCTGCGATTTGTCTTGTAATACGACCCACAATGTCTCCGAATAACAACAACCACCTCAGAACAATTAACACCTACACAATACAAATATCCACTCCTATAAACTTTCCTCTTCCCTCACCTGTACCTTCTCCACTAACCCACTTCCTTTTCTTACTATGCCCCTGATTAAAGAAAGTGCATGAATAGGAAGGAGGAGTGGAGAGTATGTATAGGTGTTGCGGAGAAGAGATTGAAGGAGAGGAGGGAAAGGTGTGGTGAGTGGCTGCATGGAGTGTGTCTGTATGTGTTGTGGGGTGAGGGAGGGAGAGGTTATGGTGATTCTTGATGGCGTTTGCGTGTGTAGGTTGGTGTGTGCTAAGTCTATATATACCAAGTCAAGTCATACGCAGGTTTGTGGGAGGAGACACGGCCGAGGCGTGGTATATGCGTGACACTGCTTGGAGCCAAACAAGAGAATGTAGAAACAGGGATTTAGAGAAAACGAGGAAAGGGGGACTAATTTAAATCAATCACTTCATCATGCCCTCCCTCACACCCCACACAGCCGTTTGTAGTCATTGAAATTACAGTCACGCAATAGCACAATAAAAAGACATATTTTTTCGTCAGTGGCTTGCCTGAACGCGCTGTGAAAGAAGGCGAGAATGCACATCCAGAGTGCACATACGGCCCCAACTTTAGTCACCCCTGAACTGGCGGGTATTTTATTTTGGCTCCAAGTGACGTCATCCCGCTGCTTCGCCCCAAAACCACCTCCTGCGCGTACCGGTCGCAGTTTTGAAGCAGAGTGACTTGATTTGCTGTATATAGACTTAAGGTGTGTGAGGCGGTGAAGTAGAGGAGCGTCTCCTCACACCTCATCCTGACCAGCCAAACCGCCTATTTCAATCCCCCACACCTACATATCCTTTCTCCTTCCGCTTCCCCTTCCTTCTTCCCACCAAAAACTCCGCCGCCACAATCGAGAATCCATTTATCTCGCGAGGAAAAAAAGTAGACTTCAAAGATCGGAAATGGTGGTTATTTTTTTTTCGTCTTCCTCTCTCAGGTACCAACTTTTGTAATAGAAACAACAACAGCCACCGCCACAACAACAACAACAAAAGTTACAGAAACAACACGTCAGGAATCACCAATTGTTTTTTCCCAACTATTGTTATATATTCCCACAATAATAATAATAATAATAATAATAATAATAATAATGATAATAATTTTTTTACGTCTACGCCTTTAGCGCCGGTACGCTTGCTTGAGGGGCCTGGATGGTGTTCGGCTCCAGCCCGTCATGGCGCAGGCAAGTGTTTATAGTGGCGCCATCTTCTCTTGGTTCATGCTGCCCCCCGGAACTCGTTCTTGATTCGCTTGGACGGTTTCCTCTAGAGTCCGGGTTGATGGGTGGTCTTCAGGACAGCATGTGGGTAGTTTTAAGCCACTCGGCGGTGACTGAAAAATCCGAGGTGGTAGCGTGGGGATTCGAACTCGTGTCGTTTATCACGTGGTGAATGTGGGCCCAGCACGCTACCACTCAGCTACCGCCTACCCATTAATAACAATAATAATATTAATAATGAAGATGAAACACTAGCACCAGAAATATAAAGAAAATAAACACCCAAAGCCAAGTCTCTCTCAAGAAACACAACTCCATCACCGCCACCACCAATACCACCACCAATACCACCAATACCACCACCACCACCACCAATACCACCAATACCACCACCACCACCAATACCACCACACCACCACTACTGTCACCATCAGAGCCACCATCACCGTCGCCACCTCCAACCCCACCACTATCGCCGCCGCCGCCGCCGCCTCTCCACAATTACCAATACTACCAACCACTACTCAAAAACCCCGGCCACAAAGGAGCCAATCCTCTGTTCCAGTCGCACAATACACCAACATCAATGTACCGCCAAATATTGCTTCCTCTCGCTTACCCCTACCCCCCGCCGCTCTCTCTCTCTCTCTCTCTCTCTCTCTCTCTCTCTCGTCGCCTTGGTTTTATTCTTCCTTCCAGTTCACTTTGCTCGCGCTCCCTTTTCATCCTCCTCCTCCTTCTCCTTTTACTTCTCCTCCTCCTCCTCCTCCTCCTCCTCCTCCTCCTCCTCCTCTCCCTCCCCCTCCTCGTCCCTAGCCAAGTATCTGCAGTAGTAACACTTTCTTTCAGTTTTCTTTCGTACGGCTCATAAAGTGCTAGTCTCGCAGGCCAAAGTGTATGCAACTGTTCGCCAAAAGTTGTCGGGCATAAAGTGATCCTCCTCCTACACGGCTTCCCCGGCCTCGCCTCTCCCGGTCGCGGCGCCCAGCAGTCCCCGCCAAGCAGCCGCCGCCCGCCGGTATTGCCGCGTCGAGCCGTCGTCGTGAAACATCAAGGAAGAACGTGATTGGCTTCCTGACATTTTTCTCCACCAGTCAGAGCGGCTCTCACGCGCTGATCTGGGTTGTGCACACGTTTTCAGCCGTGTGGAAAGTGTTTAGAGTGACTTTTGTTCTTCGGTATTGTACAACAGTCGCAGGAGCCCGGGTGGGTGAAGTCATGGCGGAGTGGCCCGAAATGCCTGAGGATATCTGAGATCCCTCGCCGTCCTGTTCGTCTCTCCCTACTAGTTGCGTACTGCATTTTGATTTCATTAGGACCAATGCACATATCAGACTTAAATTGCAAAACTGTTAACTTCTTAGCATAGGATTTATAAAATTAATTGATTTTTATAATTTTCAAAAAGGGATTTATTTGATATCAAACTTGAATACTGGCCATTGACAGCAAATCTTTCCTGCATATTTTTAATGCTGCCCGAGAGCCGCTAAAAAGTCTTATCCTCATTATTTGGGAGGAACTGGTATTGCGTTCGTAATCACCCCGCAGAAGCCAATCGGAAGCAGTAGATTACGGGCCAGATGGCTTCGCCTTCCTCTCTCTGTAGACCACCTCCAGCACATGTTGACAATAGCAGTGTTGGCAGCATTCAGGCAAACGCCAATGAGAACCGCCTGACAATAGCCCTGAGGGGTCGGATTATCTCGCTCAAAGGACTTGGAAAACGAATCTTACTTTAAAAAAAGAAAGATAAAAAAAGAAGTACAAGAAACGAATCGAGGGTGTACGATTGGATGCGGGAACCATAACAAAAAAATATGAGTGTGTGTGTGTGTGTGTGTGTGTGTGTGTGTGTGTGTGTGTGTGTGAGAGAGAGAGAGAGAGAGAGAGAGAGAGAGAGAGAGAGAGAGAGAGAGAGAGAGAGAGAGAGAGAGTGTGTGTGTGTGTGTGTGTGTGTGTGTGTGTGTGTGTGTGTGTGTGTGTGCATGCTTGCGTGCGTGCATCATTATCCATTGTTATTGAAGACAGTTTACTGAGAAACACACGAAACTTAAAATATTTAACTTTCTTTATGGACACAGTGATATTCAGCTATGTTCTTACACAACGCAGGGACGGCATGAATGTTCTTTGACTCTGAAGACACACTTTTTTAGCATGTCATCATGAAGAAAGTGTTCCTGACGGGGCCGACCTCTACTTTCAAGTTTCGCACAGACAAAGGTGAAAGTTTCCTCCCAAAGACAACTATTAAAC
This sequence comes from Eriocheir sinensis, assembly GCF_024679095.1. NCBI lineage: Eukaryota > Metazoa > Arthropoda > Malacostraca > Decapoda > Varunidae > Eriocheir > Eriocheir sinensis. The sequence goes on from NC_066531.1 coordinate 1,284,805, forward strand.
TGGACGCGTATTCTCAAACCCTTCGGCGCCCAATTACACATATTTGACAAGGCTTTCGCAGGCGTTTCCGGCATTTTCAGGTGTAGTTTAGTGGCCCTGGTGGTTGTTTAACTCTTCTTCTGTACCATGAATGTGAGAAAAAGCTCATGAAAGCCCGATTAATTTCCATTTTGACCTTTGAAAATTGTTGATGTGCGAGGTGGAAGGGTATGAGTGCTTTTACTGCCTACTGTATTCCTTTGCACGTCAGAGGCCTCGGGCGAGAGAACATTCGTGGAGCAGAAAAGAACAGCCAATATGAACATTATCAAAGTCACTCGATGTCTTCAGGTGTGGACCGGCGGATACAAGAAGGGGGACAGTGGTAACTCGAGTGGTGACTTGGTTATGATTCTTTCAGTTTTGGCTCAACTTTCACATGACTCTACGTGCTCTGCTTGAAGGTTTATGTTAAAGGAGATAGTCATCCATTCGGTACGTGTAGTGTGGAATTGTATGGCGATTTGATTTTCATGTTTTTTTTAGGGTAAAGGAGACGGAGCCAAAGTCTGTATATAAAAAAGAAAGAATGCAATAATACAGCACCTGGAAAATAGATAGAGGAAGTCAAAATACGTTAATTATTTAGTTACTGTTTATAAAATCATGATTAGAACTTCTTCTCACCCCCTGACAGGCTGTGCAGCGCGGCGCCACTCAGCCAGGCCTGACGATAACAGCGCCAGGGTCGAGCAGCCACGACCCGCCGAGGCGCACGCCAGCTGGGCCGCAGGGTCGGCGACGGTCCATTAACACCAAACAACTGAAGGCCACGCTGAGGACGTCCGCCGTTCAGTGTGAAGGTAAGCATCACTGACAGCCTTATGTGCGGCCTTTTTGTGTTGTGTCCTCTGAGGAGGGTAAGTTTGGAATTCTAGTACTGATTTACAATTGTTCAGCGTTCACTCTCCTTTTCTTGGTTTTCTGGTTGTCTTTGAAATGAGTTTTGCAAAGCTGCTTACAAAACATTTTTGCGCAGTGTACTTTGTTGGTAAATAAACACTCGGGACGCTCAAGCTGTGGAGGAAGAGCAAAAATAAACTTCTTTGTTAAGAATTATTGCATAGATTTTGAGGCAAACTTATTTACTACGCAACGTTTCTGTTGTGTGCTAACTCACACAGACTTTCATTTAGTTTCATGTAGTGAAGAGAATGGAGGTTCAGAGGAGGCAGCGTTGATTCTAGAAAATGTTAGCGACACTTTTATCATGTTCAGCAGGTTTCTAACGGTGTTGTGACAGAGAGAAAAGAATTTACTTTGGGATGCTGGTTAAATCAGTTTTAAGAGCCTCTAACTTCCGTAGTTCTTTTTACGATGTTACACCTTGTTACATAATGGAGGTCTTCCCCTCAAACTTTTTTCATTCCTTTGAAATAGTTGCATACCCACGAGGTATAATGTACAGTGCTTTGTTTATGCAAATGGTGTCTTGTTATGCAAGGTTTTATTGTGTAGACATCAAAGAAACTTAATATGGAATAAACACCTCTCATTGTTATGATTAACCCGGTAGCAGCGACGGGCAAAATTTGTGGCTTTACCGTGTAGCAGCGACGGGCAAAATTTGTGGCTTTACCGTGTAGCAGCGACGGGCAAAATTTGTGGCTTTACCGTGTAGCAGCGACGGGCAAAATTTGTGGCTTTACCGTGTAGCAGCGACAGGCAAAATTTGTGGCTTTACCGTGTAGCAGCGACGGGCAAAATTTGTGGCTTTACCGTGTAGCAGCGACGGACAAAATTTGTGGCTTTATCGTGTAGCAGCGACGGACCAGATTTGTGCCATGATATAAAAACCCCAAAATAGATGATACATAATCTGATCACAAATGCTTTGATATATATTATGAAATGGTTTGTGTGAGGGGTGATTTTTTCTCATTTTCTCGCTTGGAGGGACCATTAAGAAACATGATCCCCGCTGCTACTGGGTTAACCTGATTTGCGCGTTCGTGCTTCCCCGTGATGTTGTGCTGCCTAAGGTGAGCCGCTGGGTGCCTGCCTCCGCGGCGGGCGCAGGGCGGCGGGTGTCACGTGGGGACACATCACCGCCACCCTTAAAACTCATTTACTCTATACATAATCTCATTTGGGTCAGTCACACATAAGCTTTAGTCACAAAACTGTTAATGGACCTAGAAAATGAGGATATCGGGAAGGTAAGTAATGGCGATGGCAATATAATTGAAGCATTTCTTTTCGAGTTTCCTCGTTATACCGTTTACTTGCAGACACTCTTCACTGTCTCTTGATCTTCCTTCTTGTTTGTTATGCTTTGTATTATATTTCGCTGTAAGTCACATGATTAGGAAAGTACAATACACAGAACTCTCTTTCTTATAAGTGCAGATTGGTTAGCACCTAAAAGGTTTCTGGTTTGTCAAAGACTAAAAAGTGCGTCAACTCCTCTGTTTCTTAATTTTATACCTGACTTTTTTTTTGCCGAGTCATGAGCCGCGTCTCCTTAACAACATACTCGTTTTGTCAGTCATTTTGCTTCCCCGTAACAACTTTTTCGAGAAAACCTCGGTGAAAAGAACTCAATGGGCGCCTGTGAACATCTGCTTCGTCAAAAGGGAGTGAGTGTCCGGGGACCTGATCACTAACCTGGACTAATGGCGTGAGATTCTGCATAAAGAAGTGAGATCAAAAGTTCCTTGAGAACTCTTTGAACTCATTATTATATTTTATGCTGAAAGGATTACTCCAAGATATGAAGAAAAAAAAAATGGGCCTCGAAATTTTTTCCTATACAGGTATTTAAACCCCCAAAAGATTTTCAGTTTAGTTCCTTAGGTGTCATGATACTCCTACACTTTTTTCAATCAACAGCCTCTCTGATTCATTAACTCGTCCGCTGCGATTGACACGGATTTCGCCTTCACTGGTAGCCTGGTAACATATGCTCCCGGGTCCTTCTGTGCCTCTGTGGTGGGTAGTGGAGGGTTTCCCATGTGGTATTGATATGCTGGATTTTCCCTCCCAAGATGCATGACCTCATATTTTTCTCCACTAAATTGGAGCAGCCACTTTTTGTTCCACTCCTGTAGCTTGGTGATGGAATGGCTTCTTGTAGGAAATCCGCATCCAAGGGGTTAATGATATCGTTAACACTGCACTGGGCGATGGTGGGACCAACATGGCCTTGACTGCAGCAACCTAGCGGCAAAGGGTCAGCTAGATGAGGTGTCTCTGTTAGGAAAGATAAACAGGCAACGGTCAGCTGGATGATTGGTCAGCCTCCAGCGCTGGTCTTGGCTCAGTAATCCAGTGGTGCGTGTTTGTAGTAGCGAGTCTTGCCTCCCACGACTCTGTGACTCTTTTACAAGTAATCTTTTAAGGTGTGTGTTCGATATGGACTAACCTTGATTACGTGTGTGTGTGTGTGTGTGTGTGTGTGTGTGTGTGTGTGTAGGAAATTTTAGGAGAGAGAGAGAGAGAGAGAGAGCGAGAAAGAAAGAGAGAGAGAGAGAGAGAGAGAGAGAGAGAGAGAGAGAGAGAGAGAGAGAGAGAGAGAGAGAGAGAGAGAGAGAGAGAGAGAGAGAGAGAGAGAGAGAGAGAGAGAGAGAGAGAGAGAGAGAGAGAGAGAGAGAAAATCAAGCTCATCCATGTCCCCTTGTGGCCTGTTTTCAGCTTCGGGTCACGCAGTGCAGCAGTGAACAACGCCAGGCCACCTTGCGCCACCCAGAAGGTGTTAATTTGTTTTATATATTAGCTTCAAGTCTGCCCTGAGGTAATTTTGACTTTTTACTCACCCGACCCGGTAATATCGAGGCGGGGAACTTGATAAAAAATATAGCATCAGGCTTTGTTTTCTAGGGATCTAAGTATGTGCTGTAGTTCTACGATGTATGTTTTAGGGTTTGTAGAGCTGGACCCGCATCCTACCACAGGGCAGGAGGGGATATTGTAAGAAATATACGCTGGTATCATAAGACACTTTCGCTTCTCACATCAGCTATTTCTAAAGGTCAAATAGTGGGTCAGTCGGGTTCTAATGAGTGTTTCTTTAGGCTCATGGTACAGAAGAAGGGTCAAACTACCAGCAGGGTCATAAAACTACCCCTGGAAATGCCCACAACTCCTACGAAAGCCTTGTCAAATATGTGTTCTTGGGCGGCGAAATGTCTTTTAATCTGCTCTAAAAATTCTTAGTAATTCGTAAAATGTAACGAAGTCTTCTCTCGGATATTGCTTTTACTTCCGATCATTTTTTTCCAATGCCCAAACTTCCTCGGATCTAAAGGCTTCACTAAGAGCACAGTATCATCAGCTCCCAAAATAGCCCAAGTCTGAACGCTACTGTGGAGTTGGCCTTGTGCCAGACAGGTGCTGGAGCGAGCGGGGTCGAGGGGTAGCGCTCGACGAAGGATCACCAGGGTTCTAATTAGCAGTGCACGTATTTCCACTTCGTTGGCGCCGGCCCCGCAATATCCTGGCTATATCAGGCTGTTACGGACCTCCCTGGCAGTGCTGGAAACGTTAGAGTCCACAATACGAATGTCCGGACTCATGACCGAGGGAAGTTGCCCGCGTGATGTTAAGGTATATTAAAGTGGAATCGTGCCTATGGGTGGTATTATATAAGACACTTTCACTTCTCACATCAATTATTTCTAATGGTCGGGTTTTAATGAATGTTTCTTTAGGTTCACGATATAGAGGAAGGGTCAAACCACCACCAGGGTCATAAAACTATTACTGGAAATGCCCAAAACTCCTACGAAAGCCTTGTCAAATTATGTGAACTTGGGCGACAAAGCGTTTAACAATGTCGCGGTTGTCATGCTCTGAAATGTTGAGATGGTAACGGACTGTCGCTTCTTACAGGCCAGATAAGAAATTACGGCACTCGGAGAAGACACCGTGGAAGGGAAAAGGCTGAGTTTCATTGGCATCGCTCCAAGACAAACAGGCTGCAGACCAAGAGGTAAACAAGGCCGCAAGGAGGAGAGCAAAGTCACAGTGGCGCAGACAAAATGTTCCTAAAACAGAGGCGACTCACCTCATTGCCTGAACTAGAGGCGCATGTCACTGAAGAAAAATAAAACTTTGCAGATTTTTTTTTCTTTTTTTTATCGTTGTTGCCTATTGCGCCGGTAGGCATCTTCCCGGTGGGGCCTGATGGTCGGCCCAAGGCTTCTTCCAGGTGGGGCCTGATGGTCGGCCCAGCCCGTTCTGGCGCAGGCGAGTGTTTATAGTGGCACCATCTTGCATTGGCTCATGCTGCCCCCCGGAACTCGTTCTTGATTCGCTTGGACGGCTTCCTCTAGAGTCCGGGTTGATGGGTGGTCTTCAGGACAGCATGTGGGTAGTTTTGCAGATGTGTATAAAATTTGAAAAATATTGAGATTAACAGAATTACAGCATTTACAACGTTGAGGATATCAACAACATATATAAATACTTCCTTTGAAGGCGATTCAATGCAACTTTTAAACCAGTAGCTGCGGTGATCATGTTTCTTAAAGACCCCTCTTAGCGATTTACTGTAATGAGAAAAAATCATCACCCATACCAACCATTATAATATATATCTATGTATTAATGCATTTGTGATCAGTTTATGTATCCTCTATTTTGGGGGGTTTATAGGCAAGAATTTGGCCCGTCTCTGGTATACTGTAAAGCCACATATATGGCCCGTCGCTGCTACCGGGTTAATACATAACTTCATAAAGAAATTTGCCATTAACAAGTAAACAGAACCTCTAATAAAAGAAAGGGCCTTCACTTTCCACCTATAGAACGTGTATCGCAGAGCAATGTAGGTAAAGAAAAGAGCGAGTTAAAACAAAGACGAAATGATAAAGTCAGACTTGTCCGGTCACTGGAACAACCTCAAAGCGCCACTTCCTGATAGCTGAAAAACTTGAGAACAATCTTGAAGGCGCGAGATGAAAGAGTGAAAATGTGGCAGCGGCGCTTCCTGTTGTGTCCATAATTACTGGTCGTGGCCTTGCGCTCGGCACCAACAAAGTCGCGCTGTCAGAGCAAGCCGCCAATACGGTCTGTCATTTACTTTGTCATTTTCACTGTAAGAAATATCAAAACTTTAAAAAACGCTGGATATAACTCAGGCTTAAGGGGCTACTATTACACTGGGCAAATTTTCCGTGGATCTTCAGTCAAACCACGATTTCCGCTGGCGTGGTTTTCATTTCTATCTTGTTATTGCTGATGATGATGATGGTGAGTAATACCGCCGTCCTTCAGTGAAATCTACCGTAGCTTTGGAAGATCGTGGACACGTCAGACAACCACGGAAATATGAGAACCACGCCAGCGGAAATCGTGGTTTGACTGAAGATCCACAGATTATTATTATTTTTTTTTTTACAGCAAAGGAGACAGCTCAAGGGCACAAAAAAGTAAACATTAATAAAAAAAATAAAAAGCCCGCTACTCGCTGCTCCTAAAAAGAATCCAAAGAGGTGGCCGAAAGATAGGTCAGTTTCGGGAGGAGAGGTGCCTCTATAGATCTATTCTAATTTTCATGTGGAAACCGAATTCATGGAACCGTAGGCTTTCCTGCTTCCCGTTTCCTAGTATTCCCGCATGTGACCAGACAGCAAGAGGACGGATGGCGAGAAGACTCCATCCCAAACACCTTCCAATCCTTCACTGTTCGCCGAACCCTTCCATACTGCGCAACGAATCATATTTTATTTCTATCTTCCTGTCGAGTGAAGGGCCGTGAAGAGCAGGGACCGTGGACGCTAACAAAAGCTGGAGCATCGCACGCAGCAGAGCGCCTACTCGTCCATGTGACAAGCTTGAAAATTCTCGCGGCACACACACACACACACACACACACACACACACACACACACACACACACACACACACACACACACACGCACACACACTAGCGAGGCCTGGAAATATATGTAAACAAGAGAAGACAAGCTTGACTCTGATGGCCGCGGTGGTGCGTGTTGCTCCAAGGGAAAAAAATAAGGCAAAAAGTGACCCACAAAGCCTGTTTTTATACTGAGGGTGTTAAACAAAGATTTACTGCCCTCCTGAACCCGGCGCGACCCAGGCCCGGACACGCTGCACACGCCTCCAGCACCGCCTTCCTCGACCAGGGCAAACTCGATTATTGTTTTTCTCAGGATCGTTTAGCATCCAGTGAAAGCTTAAGACATTGTAGAATAAGTACCACTCCATGTGTATTATTTAGATCATGCTTTGTCCTAACGGCAGCCACAGTGAGCCTGGCACGTTGAAAGGCCAACGAATTCCTGGATTGAAAGAGGGAGATAAAGTGAGATTGTGTTCTCAGATCCTACATTTTTTGAGTTTTTTTTTTTTACTTTAGACCATTATTGATTTTTTTTTACATTACGTAACGTAATGTAATGTAACGCAATGTAGTGTAAGTGCTGAGGACAACACTCCAGCATTCTGGATATATGCAGAATACAAGATTCCGTCATGAATACAAGGAGAAAGTTTAGTGCAAAGGAGTGACTAACCTGAAACGGACTCACAAGACGAAGAAGCTGTTATTGTTTCTACAGTAGGCAAGTAGATATAAAAAAAAAATCAATAGGTTAATCTATGTTTTCAACAAATGAGAGTTTTGAAAACTTGGGCTGAGTTCAGAATTAAAACATTTCCATTGCACCTCAAGAAAGGGAACTCACTCACTCACTCACTCACTCACTCACTCACTCACTCACTCACTCACTCACTCTCTCACTCTCTCACTCTCTCACTCTCTCACTCTCTCTCTCTCTCTCTCTCTCTCTCTCTCTCTCTCTCTCTCTATATATATATATATATATATATATATATATATATATATATATATATATATATATATATATATATATATATATACGTATATAACGGGCAAAGAAACCTCCCTGCAGCCCTTGGGAAGCAGCGAGGGTACGAAGTCAACGAGGGTAGATGAAAGGTCGCGCCTGTAACTTTGGCGATGTGGGATGACCCAGACAACAGCCGGTAAATCACAGAAAACTGGAAAAGACCTTTGTTGTTCTGCCGGGGGTGCGGCATGGGAAGAGGAGGGAAAGAAGAAAATACTTTTGTCTATTATTACTCGGCTCCTTTAGTGCAGTGCTGGCTATTTATATGAGGAGCCTATGCTTTCAGTAAAGGGAAAGAGAACGATATGAGACGATGAAATAGAGAGGAGAAAGGAAAGGTGGAAAGTTTCGTTTAGTCGGCGCAACATCTGTGGTCATATGCCGGAGAGAGACAGAAGGGGAAGGAATTATAGGAGAAGGGAACAGACCCCAGGAGACGGGACACAACCCCCGATTATTACCTGGTACCCATTCACTGCTGGGTGGACAGGGGCGTAGGGTATCGGAAAAGCCGCCCAAATTTTTCCACTCCCCCCGGGAATCGAACCCGGCTCTCTCGGTTGTGAGCCGAGTGTGCTAACCACTGCACCACGAAGCCCCCGAGAGAAAATAAGGAGAAACAGTCGTGAGAAGAGGAGGAGGAAAAGAGAATGATTAGAAGAGATGAGAAAGAGG
>NC_066531.1:1298356-1313356 GCF_024679095.1 Eriocheir sinensis
CTCTTCATATCACCTTCCATATCCCTACTTCTCACTCTCTATACAACCTCCCATCTTCGTCTTTTTCTCCCCATACCATCTCCCAGACCCCTGTTCTCCCTTCCCTCTTCATGCACCCTACGCCCCTGTCCACCCAGCAGTGAATGGGTACCAGGTATTAATCGGGGGTTGTGTCCCGTCTCCTGGGGTCTGTTCCCTTCTCCTATAATTCCTTCCCCTTCTGTCTCTCTCCGGCATATGACCACAGATGTTGCGCCAACTAAACGAAACTTTCCAACTTTTTCCCTCTTCATGCCACATCGCCATCCCCTATACCCCGCTCCCTCCCTCTACTACCTCCCTAATTCTTTCTCCCCACTTTCACCCCATACCACCTCCTAAGCTCCTATCCCCACTCCCACTCCATTTCATCTCCCAGTCTCTTTCTCCCCACTCTCACCCCAGACCATACCCCAAGCCTCCTCTCCACTCCTCCCCATACCACCTCCTATCACGTTCCACTGGCGCGCTGGTCACATCCCCTCCACTAGATCATTCCTCAACGTGGGAGCACTCCACTTTGCCTTGTCATCAGTAGACTCATCCATACTCCTACCCCCCCCCACCCCCATCCCCACTAGTAATGTAAATCCCTCCCTAGTGCCGTGTCCCAGCATTGCCTCCCCCCCCCCCCCCCATGGCCTACGTCCCTCCCCTTCTCTTGCTGCCATTAACTCGCCAACTTGTCTCTCTACGTCATGCCATTAATTTTAATTTTCTTTTGAGGTTCAGGCACGAGCCTAATGGACAATTATAATGGTCACTAATTTTCCATTATTGGCACGCTCTTCAAACTTTCCCATTTAGTAGTGTTCCTTTGGTGTGTGTGTGTGTGTGTGTGTGTGTGTGTGTGTGTGTGTGTGTGTGTGTGGCATTAGAATTATTGAATGCGTAATTATACAGCGGCGCATTTCAGTGGATTTGTGTAAAATGTGAGAGGTTTTGCATAAAAAATCTTTGGTTTTGTGCGAACCGTTTTATGTTTGAGTAACTTACAAAGTGCGTAAGTAAAAGTAATACTACGTGCGCGGATAAATGAATCCTGCTGTATGTATAAGTCACTTTATATTTCCCCACGCTTACACATGGAGATTATATTAATTGAACCGTAACTTTCAAAGGATGTGCTACTGAAAGCAACATGCCCAAAACTGTTGGATGAACTTGGCCTAGAAACCTCGGTGGTGTTTATTCACGCCGAGATGTGCCATATAACGAGGCTCTTTTTATTTATTTCATGTCTGCAAACAGTAACTATTTGTTGCCTTTGTATCCAGATAAAGAGGCGCTAATGAAGGGTAAGCTGTGCACTGAAGGATACTTATGTCGCTCACTTTTTTTTTTTTTATTTATTTATTTATTTATTTATTTATTTTTTTTTTACGTGTTAGCCTATAGCGCCGGTAGGCTTTCTTCAGGGGCCTGGTGGTCGGCCCAAGATAAAGAGGCGCTAATGAAGGGTAAGATGTGCACTGAAGGATATTTATGTCGCTCTATTTTTTCATATAGTTTTTTTACGTGTTCGCCTATAGCGCCGGCAGGCTTTCTTCAGGGGCCTGGTGGTCGGCCCAAACCCGCCATGGCGCAGGAATGTTTGTATACCTGTCAAGCTACTGTGGTGTCTTGCCATAAGATTTTGCGTTAGAGACCATAAGTTTGTGCATAAAAAACTAAGACTTGACAGGTACCACACACACACACACACACACACACACACACACACACACTAACCGTACAGTAACCGTTACTCAGCACGCTCACATGAATTTAAATATGGCGCGTACGATATATTTCAATTTTTTTAAAACAAACATATTAAAAAAAACATCGCAGGCGGAGAAAAAGCGTAAGATTTTCAACTTTCACAGAAGACTTGAAAATCACCGAAATTACGTAAGATTTTCAACTTTCACAGAAGACTTGAAAATCACCGAAATTACGTAAGATTTTCAACTTTCACAGAAGACTTGAAAATCACCGAAATTACGTAAGACTTACACAAAAAGCGCAAGACTTGACAGGTGTGTTTGTCGAAAAAACATATTAACATCATGGGTGACACATTCAGTGAGCAGAAGAAAGCGGTGTTGTTCACGGTAAAATGACTACCCGAACACGTATAGGAATTTCCGGGAGTGTTTATTGAGGTCAACATGAGGAATGTCGGTTACAGTTGTTACTTTGAGGAAATGGTGGAGGCCATCTTCATTAGGTTGCTACCCTCATTGCCTGCTCTAAATATTCTAGAATGCAAGAGAAAATCTCGGTTAGTTAATCCCCTGAGTTCGTTCTGTAAAGGTGCTGTCACAAGGACATTTTCTGGTGTCTTTTATGGGCATCTAGCCGTCGGTACCGGTGGCAAGGAGCGCTCTTCCGATACATACAACACGTAAGTCTCATGCCTGCTGAAATAAAGGAGCAAATTTGGTATCTTCCAGACCAGAATATCGCCGTAGGTGCAGAAGGCTATTCAGTTAATGTCCCCGAAGATGATTCTTATCCAGAATGCCTTTCAAGGAGAAGTGATGCCCTCTAGGCCTATGACCCATCGACCCGCAAGCTGTCTGATTCGATTTTCGTTCATGTACATTTCTTTTAATGGCAAACTACGAACTAAAGACCACTGGGTGTATTTCTTCTGATGCTTCTATGTAGTTTTATTTGTTTTCTACTCTCTCTCTCTCTCTATCTCTCTATCTCTATCTCTAGCTCTCTATCTCTAGCTCTCTATCTCTCTATCTATCTACCTATCTGTCTCTATCTCTCTATCTCTCTATCTCTATCTATCTCTCTCACACACACACACACACACACACACACACACACACACACACACACACACACACACACGATCTATGTTTCCCTTCCCTCGTACACTTCCTTCACTCTCCTTGTGAGGTTCCCGCTACACAGCGTCGCTTTTCCCCCTTATATATATGTATTTTTCTCTCATACCCCTTGCCCTGTTTCCTTTCTTTTCATCATATCTCCTCCTCCTCCTCTTCCTCTTCCGCCGCCTCCTCCTCCTCCTCCTCTTCCTCCTCCTCCTCCTTTTAATCCTCTTCCTCCTTCTCCTTCTCTTTCTCCTTATTGTTTTCCTCCACCTCCTCCTCTTCCCTCTCCTCCTCACCCCCCCCCCCCTCCTTCTCTTTCTCATGTAAGCAGATACAGGAACACGCCACGTTTGTACGCTTTTTATATGCCTCTTCACGAAATTACTACCACTTAACCAAATTAATTTCTCCCAACTAATCTGTCAGCACCAAAGCCGCACCGCTCACACCATACAGTGCGTTGGTGCTGGTGCTGGTGCTGGTGCTGCCCGTGTGTGTGTGTGTGTGTGTGTGTGTGTGTGTGTGTGTGTGTGTGTGTGTGTGTCTATAATTGGTCGAGGCCTGTTAAAGATCTAGACTTATGATCATCAGCCATTTCCTTAGAGTAACTGCTCCTTGTTAGTAGAAAGCCATTCTGCTGAGTGGGGCTCGAACCTCAGTCTACTAGGCGTCAGCTGGTCAGGAACAGCCTTACCTCTGCACCTTGTGAGAGCTTTATGTGTGTTTGTTTGTGTGTGTGTGTGTGTGTGTGTGTGTGTGTGTGTGTGTGTGTGTGTGTGTGCTTATGCTTTAACATGAAGGGTGATTATCATAAAACATTCTTCCCAAGAGAGGTGTTAATATATGATGGAGTTAAAGGAAATATACCAATAAAACAAAACAAAAAAGAATTCTTATCTGTACTGCAACACACACACACACACACACACACACACACACACACACACACACAGTGCTTCCGAGTGTAGTGGTTAAGAGAGGTCCCGGGTTCGATTTCTTGGCAGTGTGTAGATAGATGGGCAGTCTCCTTTCAACCGTGCCCAACCCACTCAGCAGTGAATGTGTACTGGGTGTGAGTCGGGGTTATAACCTGCCTCCCCGGGGATGTAGGTGTGATGCGAGGTTCCACAACAGAGTTATAGACTAGAGGGTTCCCAGAGCCTGGATTTTGAAGCAACTGGCGGCCATCTTAGGGTGACGGATGGCGAGACAGAGAGAAATTTAACATCACATAGTTATGTCTGCTACTGTATTATCAGGTATTATCTCGCCACGGTGAGAGGTGAAGCCACTGCTCCTGCCTGTGGTCGGCCGCCATAGGGTGACGGATTGGCGACCTTTCCATGATTCCACATGTTTACACTTAACCAATATTAGCTGGCCACCATTATGATATTTTGGAAAACTGAGCCGATCATCGTGTTGATGAGACACTGCTGCATATCATGGTCACAAATTTATTGCACTTAGGTAAACACCCACAATAAAATAGAGAAAAAATTATGGTAGTGTTTAAACATTTTTGTTCACCTTTTTTGCTTCAACTGCTTGCCATTCATGTACTTTTTATTACATTAAATTTTCGTTTACAGTTTCAAATTCAGCATATTTTTCCGATTCAGATGGTATATGACATGTACCAATGTAACAATAATCAGGGGGTAGAAAATGGACAAGAAAATAACAAGTCTGTCTGACAGAGCATCGCCGAGGCGCTGGTAACTTGATAATAGCAGTAGCAGACATAACTACGTGACGTTAAATTTCTCTCTGTCTCGCCATCCGTCACCCTAAGATGGCCACCAGTTGCTTCTAAATCCAGGCTCTGGGAACCCTCTATGTATATAACTGTGGTTCCACCCATACACAAAGATCCGGTAGGCGGTGGCTGAGTGGTAGCGTGCTGGGCCCACATTCACCACGTGATGGACGACGCGGATTCGAATCCCCACGCTACCACCTCGGTTTTTTCAGTCACCGCCGAGTGGTTTAAAACTACCCACATGCTGTCCTGAAGACCACCCATCAACCCGGACTCTAGAGGAAACCGTCCAAGTGAATCAAGGAGTTCCGGGGGGCAGCATGAGCCAAGAGAAGATGGCGCCACTATAAACACTTGCCTGCGCCATGACGGGCTGGGGCCGACTACCATCCAGGCCCCTCAAGCAAACCTACCGGCGCTTCAGGCGTAAAACAAAAATGTACCTCCAAGCTCTTTCGGGTGGGTACTGACTGATGATCACGAGTCCATCACGTAATCAGGCAGCGGTGGATCACGCACACAATGATTAGCGCACTCCGCTCACAACTGAGAGGTCCAGGGTTCGGTTCTCGGGAATATCGAAGATGAGTGCAAAGTGTGAAAGATTTTAGCAACGAAAAATTAGTAACACTGGAAGCGATAGGAAATAGAGACGATATGATGATGTTATTTATATGTGAGGAAGAAAAAGAAAATATTGTCAGTAATGAATATATGGTACCTAGACAGAGATTCAGGAAGGTACAGCAAGAAATTCCATAAGAAAATATAAAAGAAAGATGTGAAAAGAAACATATTGTAAGCAGTTTTAAAAGACGGAAAACAACGAACTTGACTAAATTCTGTAAAACCCTAATTAGGTACGAACACACACACACACACACACACACACACACACACACACACACACACACACACACACACACACTCACACCCGCCACACACACACACACACACAACCCCCGCCACACACACACACACACAACCCCCTCTACACACACACAAACACACACCCCACCACACACACAAACACACACCCCACCACACACACAAACACACACCCCACCACACACACAAACACACACCCCACCACACACACAAACACACACCCCACCACACACACAAACACACACCCCACCACACACACAAACACACACCCCTCCACACACACACAAACACAACCCCCTCCACACACAAACACACACCCCACCACACACACACACACACAAACACACACCCCACCACACACACACACACACACACACACACACACACACACACACACACACACACACACACACACACACAAACACACACAAACACACACACAAACACACACCCCACCACACACACACACACACACACACACACACACACACACACACACACACACACACACAAACACACACCCCTCTTCACACACACAAACACACACCCCACCCCACCCACAAACAAAACCACCCGCCACACACACACAAAAACACACCCCGACACACACAACACACACCCTCCACACACACAAACACACACCCTCCACACACACACAAACACACACCTCCACACACACAAACACACACCCTTCACACACACAAACACACCCTCCACACACAAACACACACCCCCACACACACAAACACACACCCCTCCACACACACAAACACACACACCTCCACACACACACACACACACACACCACTCCACACACACAAACACACACCCCTCCACACACACAAACACACACGCCCTCCACACACACAAACACACACCCTTACACACACACAAACACACACCCAGACACACACACACAAACACACCCCACCTCACACACACACCCCCACACACACACAAACACACACCCCACCACACACACAAACACACACCCCACCCACACAAACTCCTCACACACACACAAACACACACCCCACCACACACACAAACACCCCCCCCCTCCACACACACACAAACACAACCCCCTCACACACACACAAACACACACCCCACCACTAAAACACACACCCCTCCACACACACACACAAACACACACCCCTCCACACACACACCTTCACACACACAAACACACACCCCTCCACACACACAAACACACACACCCTCCACACACACCCCTCCACACACACAAACACACACCCCTCCACACACACACAAACACACACCCCTCCACACACACACAAACACACACACCTCCACACACACAAACACACACCCCACCACACACACAAATACAAACCCCTCACACACGCACAAACACACACCCCACCACACACACAAATACAAACCCCTCACACACGCACAAACACACACCCCACCACACACACAAACACAACCCCCTCCACACACACACAAACACACACCCCTCCACACACACACAAACACACACCCCACCACACACACACAAACAAACAACCTACCACACACACAAACACAAACCCATCACACACACACACACACACACACACACCACTCCACACACACAAACACACACCCCTCCACACACACAAACACACACCCTTCCACACACACAAACACACACCCTTCCACACACACAAACACACACCCTTCCACACACACAAACACACACCCTTCCACACACACAAACACACACCCCTCCACACACACACACCCCTCCACACACACACACCCCTCCACACACACCCTTCCACACACAAACACACGCCTCTCCACACACGCACACACAAACACAACCCCCCCTTACACACCAGCACACCAACACACAAACAGCAAAAACAGTGAGTAGGGAAGCACATGCGGGAAGCGATGCGTCATCACCCCAAAATTGGCCCTCCCCCCTCCCCCTTCCACTCTTCCCCCCCTCTAAGGAAAGTGGGCCACCGTAGCCGAGGAACCCGCACGAGATGTTATGCCTTTGGATATCAGCCGCAGACTCGAATTAGCATGTGACGTTGCCTGGACCTCGAAGATAATATGGAAAGAAGCGTATTTTGTTTGATAATTATGGTGGTTTTAAGAATTCCTCCTCCTCACGTGGAGATAAAATTAGGAGGAAGAAATGCAGATGAACCAAAAAAGAGAAAGGCGTACGTGTTCGCTTCTTCAGAGAGAGAGAGAGAGAGAGAGAGAGAGAGAGAGAGAGAGAGAGAGAGAGAGAGAGAGAGAGAGAGAGAGAGAGAGAGAGAGAGAGAGAGAGAGAGAGAGAGAGAGAGAGAGAGAGAGAGAGAGAGAGAGAGAGAGAGAGAGAGAGAGAGAGAGAGAGAGAGAAACACACAGACAGACAGAGACAAAGACAGAGACAGGGAGCTCGTAATGCAACAAGCCACTTACCGTAACACGTAACGACTTTAGGGATGGGGAGAAGAAGTTATGCCGAAGGTTACGAGTTCATGTGAAGATAAACAGAAGATAGGGTGATCAACAAGAGGATTTGGATGAGTGTATGCGTGTGTGTATGTGTGTGTGTGTGTGTGTGTGTGTGTGTGTGTGTGTGTGTGTGTGTGTGTGAGTGTGTGTGTGTGTGAGCAGGTGGAGGTGGTGGAGGCCGTGGAGATGGGCGCGAGAGGGAGTCCAGGGCGCCGTGCAGCTGTTCATCTTTAAGCAAGTCTTGACGAAGCGGCGGCAGCGGGCGGCCCAGTTTACAATCTCCCACTCTTAATCTAATTTTATTTTACAGAGCTTTTTTTTAAGTATAGTATTTCCTTGTGGTGGATGGAAGGAAGGAGAGTAAAAAAGAAGAGAAAACATTTAGATGAGTCTGTTCCCTTTCCCCTCTTTCCTCCCTTCTCTCCTTCCTGTCTACCTCCCTCTCTTCCTTCCTTATGTACGGCAATTATCGTGATTGATATGTATGGGTGTCACTCCGATGGCCAAATTGGGGCAATGAAGTTAGAGGAAAGGATGCTACTCACAGGTGGAGAGTGAGGGATAGTTATGGCTGGGGTGGGGGAAAGGCCAGTGATGGATTAAACGTATTGGTAGTGTAGAAGTTGTGATGGAAAAACGAACGTACATGATAAATGGAGAGGAGAAAAGTAATGAAGATAATTAAAAGGAGAAGGTCTGCAGTGGTAGGAAAACGGGAAAGTATTGGAGGATAGGGAGTGACAGCAATAGCAAAGAGAAAAGGACATAGATACAACAACAGGGAAAGAGTGCATGGTGTTAAGAGAAGAGAAGCGAGAAGGGAAATGATAGACAATAGTATTATTAAAAGGAGAAGGTCTGTAATGGTAGAAAAACAAGGTGCTGGAGAATAGCGAGTGACAGCAATAGCAATGAGAAAAGAACATAGATACAACAACAATGAAAGAGTGCATGGTGTTAAGAGAAGAGAAGCGAGGAGGGAAGTGATAGACAACATTATTATTAAAAGGAGAAGGTCTGTAATGGTAGAAAAACAAGGTGTTGGAGAATAGCGAGTGACAGCAATAGTAATGAGAAAAGAACATAGATACAACAACAGGGAAAGAGTGCATGGTGTTAAGAGAAGAGAAGCGAGAAGGGAAATGATAGACAATAGTATTATTAAAAGGAGAAGGTCTGCAGTGGTAGGAAAACGGGAAAGTATTGGAGGATAGGGAGTGACAGCAATAGCAATGAGAAAAGAACATAGATATAACAACAATGAAAGAGTGCATGGTGTTAAGAGAAGAGAAGCGAGAAGGGAAATGATACAATATTATTATTAAAAGGAGAAGGTCTGTAATGGTAGAAATACAAGGTGCTGGAGAATAGAGAGTTACAGCAATAGCGATGAGAAAAGAACATAGATACAACAACAATGAAAGAGTGCATGGTGTTAAGAGAAGAGAAGCGAGAAGGGAAGTGATAGACCATTATTATTAAAAGGAGAAGGTCTGTAATGGTAGAAAAACAAGGTGCTGGAGAATAGCGAGTTACAGCAATAGCGATGAGAAAAGGACATAGATACAACAACAGGGAAAGAGTGCATGGTGTTAAGAGAAGAGAAGCGAGGAGGGAAATGATAGACAATAGTATTATTAAAAGGAGAAGGTCTGTAATGGTAGAAAAACAAGGTGCTGGAGAATAGCGAGTTACAGCAATAGCGATGAGAAAATAACATAGATACAGCAACAGGGAAAGAGTGCATGGTGTTAAGAGAAGTGAAATACAGGGGTGGAAAAAGTTGGAAAGCTTCGTTTAGTCGGCGCAACATCTGTGGTCATATAGAGGGTTGGAGAGCGGAGAGTGAGTAGTGGAAGGGGGGTGGAACGGCAACGGGGAAGGCCAGCAGCTATAGGGGACCACAGCTGAAGGGAAGACGGACAGGCGACAGAGGACTCGATATACG
Organism: Eriocheir sinensis; assembly: GCF_024679095.1. Lineage (NCBI taxonomy): Eukaryota > Metazoa > Arthropoda > Malacostraca > Decapoda > Varunidae > Eriocheir > Eriocheir sinensis. The sequence continues at coordinate 1,308,294 of NC_066531.1, forward strand.
ATGAAACGTCTCATCCTTTGACCTCAGGGTTTTAATTCACTAATGCGTCTCTTCTCAGTCACTCATTTTCAACTCTCCCGCACCTTGCCCACCTGTACACACACCCTGCCCACCTGTGAACCCCTTATGTGTGTGTGTGTGTGTGTGTGTGTGTGTGTGTGTGTGTGTGTGTGTGTGTGTGTGTGTGTGTGAGAGAGAGAGTCATTGCCCCGAGAGAAGTAAGAGTCTCTTCCTATTTATATGCAAAAAAACATCATTATCCACCAACACTTTTAACCCGAGATAAATGATTGAGCAGCAGATGTACAGCCTCATATCCTCCCCTAGAGAGTCAGTCGGTGGCCTCCAGCGTCAGGGCGCGGGAGCAATATTGCCTCACCTGCCAACCTTTTTGCCTACCCACCTACGCCACCGCCACGCCTCTATCTTATTCACGTAACTCCGGTGAGATTAAAATATCCAATGATTCACGTCTGATGCGCGGGGCAAGGGCAAGGCTGCATCCCCTCTTACCTCCCTCACCTGTAGCCTTTTCTTAGGGGACTATCACACTGGGCAAATTTTCCGTGGATCTTCAGTCGAACCATGATTTCCGCTGGCGTGGTTCTTATATTTCCGTGGTTTTCTGACGTGTCCACGATCTTCCAAAGCTACGGTAGATTTCACTGAAGGACGACGGTATTACTCACCATCATCATCAGCAGCAATAACAAGAAACAAATGAAAACCACGGTAGCGGAAATCGTGGTTTGACTGAAGATCCACGGAAAATTTGCCCAGTGTAATAAGAGCCCCTTTATATATCAAGGTAAATATATAGGTAAAGTGTGTGTGTGTGTGTGTGTGTGTGTGTGTGTGTGTGTGTGTGTGTGTGTGTGTGTGTGTGTTCGAAGCAGAGACGGACAGATGTTGCACTGCTCACACTCACTCCGATGTCGGTTAGGTTATTACTGACTCAGATGCTCATCACTTGCAGCCTCTCTATTATCAACACCGTAAGTTCACCGAGCCACTCACAGGCAAGCAATTGCTCTGTCCTGTCACCCACGAAGACCGCTAACTCAACGATGAAAAAGAAGCGTGACACACTATAGAATTTCATAACTATAGACTCTCAGAATAAAAATGTTGCACTGGCATTTCGAAGACACCGTTCAGTTGGTATCTATAGGTATTGCAAACTCCATGTGGATGAGAGAGCCACTTGTTGCTGCTCAACGCTGTTATTATTTAAGCTGAAGATATGACATCTGAAAAATAGCGAAACGGATCTTGCACACTTCATAAGGCTCGTTAGTATCAAAGCATGAAGTTGGAAAGTTTGGTTTAGTCGGCGCAACATCTGTGGTCATATGCCGGAGAGAGACAGAAGGGGAAGGAATTACAGGAGAAGGGAACAGACCCCAGGAGACGGGACACAACCCCCGATTAATACCTGGTACCCATTCACTGCTGGGTGGACAGGGGCGTAGGGTATCGGATATCGAAGCCTAAGAAAAGCAACCAATTAAGAGAGGCAAATTTGGTGCAGCTCAAGATGGCCATTAGAATCGTGTAGCTCAAAAAGTCACATCAGGGAAGGAAGGAAACATGGCTTCCAGTGTGAATTAATTGCGTGTTGTGTAAAACCTGTTGGTGGCGTGTGCAACTAAGGCTTCTCCCACCAGCGTCGTATTTTGCTGCTCACGATTGGCGGTGTGTGTGTGTGTGTGTGTGTGTGTGTGTGTGTGTGTGTGTGTGTTCGAGGTCAGTTTTGAGTTCAGCAGGTCCTCCTCCCGGTGACCGTTTCTGATGGACGACCGCATAACCAACACTCATTGTTCTGCCTTGAGGGCCAACATGTTCCAACGCTCGCCACCTCATTTCCTCGCCTCTACACGGCCTCCCTCAAGGGTTTCACCACTCACACGCCATCACGCCCAAAGTTCCCTTTCTCCAGCAGGCGCAGAAGTGACGTGCTCCGTTCTTTGGAGCAGCCGAGGCAGGTCATGAAGGCAGTGCAGGATTACAAGCCAGAGAGTATTTTATTTTATTCACTCTGTTCATATCTTAGGCTTTATGGTTGGTATGATAAGACACTTTCGCTTCTCACATCAGCTATTTTTAAAGGTCAAAGATGGGGTCAGTCGGGTTCTAGTGCGTGTTTCGCCTCTCACATCAGCTATTTTTAAAGGTCAAAGATGGGGTCAGTCGGGTTCTAGTGCGTGTTTATTCAGGTTCACGGTAGAGAGGAAGGGTCAAATTATCACCAGGGTCATAAAACTACTCCCGGAAATGCCCACAACGCCTACGAAAGCCTTGTAGACCCTATAAATTTTGTACACATCGAACTTCATTTTCAGAATTTTATACCAAATGATATTACCATGTGTTATGCTACAAAATAGTTCCTAAACTTTACAACAGTTATTATTTCGCAATAGTCCATAACAGCTTGGTAAGTTCAAACACTTCCGCCGCGCTCGCCTCAGTGCCGCTCGTGTTTGCCGCTCGTGGGCACCGGTACCTGTTTTGTGATGTTCGGTCAAAGCGTGTTCTATACATGCATTCATGAGATTAACTATTGGCGGTGTATCAAGAGCATGAACGAACAACCGCTTTGGTTATTAAACGGTGACGGCGGTCGAGGTATAAGGCTTAGGGCCATATTATGAGACATTTCGCCACCCAAGAACACATATTTGACAAGGCTTTCGTAGGAGTTGTGGGCATTTCCAGGGGTAGTTTTATGACCCTGGTGGTAGTTTGACCCTTCTTCTGTACCATGAACCTAAGGAAACACTCATTAGAACTCGACTGACCGTCTCTTTAGCCTTTAGAAATTGTTAATGTGAGTAGCTATAGTGTCTTCTATGTTCCTTATCGTAATATTATTCAGGAAACCGACAACGCTGTCCTTCCTATTACCGATCAGATAAAAAAAAACAATTTAATAGACCGAGCACAATACCAGATAAATCCAATAAATATGAATATTCCGGTCAGCTTATATTGACCTATACCCAATATCAGTATTGTATCTCAACTGAAATATATTATTACCAGTGCGAAGGAAAAGTCTCGCTCATCACATGGCGGTGGTAAAAACGGAGAGGGCTTTCCTTACTCGTGAAGGCAAACATTAAGCGGCGAGATACTTTACGACTTACATGATTAGATTCACCTCCTCACCGCCAGGGGGCATCGTGGTGCAGTGGTTAGCACACTCGGCTCACAACCGAGAGAGCCCGGGTTCGATTCCCGGGCGGAGTGGAAAAATATGGGCGGCTTTTCCGATACCCTACGCCCCTGTCCACCCAGCGGTGAATGGGTACCAGGTATTAATCGGGGGTTGTGTCCCGTCTCCTGGGGTCTGTTCCCTTCTCCTATAACTCCTTCCCCTCCTGTCTCTCCGGCATATGACCACAGATGTTGCGCCGACTAAACGAAACTTTCCAACTTTTTCCTCACCGCCATGGAACATCCGCCTCCCTTGAGAACAACATCCGTGGCGCCCATCTGCCTGGTTTGGGCGCCGCTGTAATGGCCGTGACCGCCATCCTGAACCACCGTCTTACGTCACTTGCATGACTGGATATTATATACTTTATTTCCTAACAAGTAAATTCCTCGCTGATTCCTATAGTAGTGCAGGAGATAACAATGCATGTGATGGTGCAGGCCAAGAAGGCAACACAAAGGCGGCTGACGTCTGTACACGAAAGCAAAGGAAGTAATGCTTTGACGTTCCCGGGAAACTTATCACGACATTTCAACCACAAAGTTTTCTCTTTTTCCTCTCCTTCTCTCTTTTTTATTTCTTCCTCCCTTCCTCTTCCTGTCCTGTCCTCCACTCCTCTCTCCTTTTGTCGTCATTTTTCCGCTTTTCTCTCCGCTCGTCCTCCTCTGTCTTCTTTTTGTCTTCCAGTCTCTCCAGCCCTTGCATTCTACATTTTTCCTTCTCCTCCTTCTCCCCCGTCTCTTTTCCTCCTTATCCTCCTGCCTTCCTCCAGCTTCTGCTCCTCCTTCTCCTTCCCCTCCTCTTACTACACTTCCTCCTTTTCGATATTAGTCTTTCCTTTGCTTTTTCTCCTTTTCTTTTTTAGAAACACACACTTGAAGAAAAAACGCGTGTGTGTGTGTGTGTGTGTGTGTGTGTGTGTGTGTGTGTGTGTGTGTGTGTGTGTTCGCGCTTTCATACGTAATTGCAAATCACACATCAGTGGGTGTCCGAGTTCACGTATTTTTTCTTTTGTATTTCGCTTCATCATGAATGTTGAGATCCGTGTAAGGCTGCAGGAAGTAATATTTCCTTGACCCCCTTTGAGCACACTCCCTGCAGCGCCTTGGCAGGCACAGGTCGCTGGGCTCAAGATGTTACCGTGGTTGTGAACGAGGCTGAGAGGCAAGGCCAAGTAGGAAAGTAACGTATCGTTAATTACTTGAGGGTTGTAACGTTCTCAACCATCTAAATATGCGTCGTATTTAAGAAGTTTTATGACACGTATTTACAAATATACAAAGTGGAGTCTATATATATATATATATATATATATATATATATATATATATATATATATATATATATATATATATATATACATATATATATATATATATATATATATATATATATATATATATATATCGACTTCTATTTTACAAAGGAAGAAACATAAAAATTATAGCTGCTAACGTTGTCAAGACATTTGTGCTTTTATAAACTCAAAGAGTTTGCTGCGTCATTGTTCATTAAAATAATTACTTTGGAATAAGACAAAAGGATTTGTTGAGCACGTTCGAGAAATGAGAAGAGAAATTCCTAGATTTGAGTGTTAGAGTTAGTGAGTGAGTGAGTGAGGAAGACGTCGTTGTGGAGTACGGACAAGCCACCTACCAGATAGTAGACGGCGAAGGGCATGACGATGGAGGCGAGGAGCAGGTCGGCGACCGCCAAGGACACTATGAAGTAGTTGGTGACGGTCTGCAGCGAACGTTCCTTGTACACGGACATGAGCACCAGAATGTTGCCAAACACGGTGAACACTGGGAACAGCAGGAGCAGCAGAGTCCAGTAGTTTCTC
>NC_066531.1:1323356-1345856 GCF_024679095.1 Eriocheir sinensis
TAGTCAAAATAAAAGAATACTTCGGTGCCTATCCTGGCTGTCCAAACAAAGGAAACAAGCTTAAAATAGTACAATGAAAAATCTGCCGGCACCACGGACAGGTCCGGGGTTGAAATGGCCGGCAGCGCGTGGGTTTAAGAAGACTCGCAGTGTAGTGGTTTATTCTGTCTATTTAGTATTGAATTGTGAATAATAATTGAAAAGTCAGAGTGATTGAATCACTGATTCTGATGACTGATACCGAATGACAGATTGAGTCCGATTCACTGTAAAAAAAAAAATAATAATAAATTCTGTGAGCATGCCGTGCTCCAAATGTCGTCTTCGATAGTTTTCAAAGTACCGCAAAAGAGTACTGGAGGATTTTTTTAGTGCGGTCCGCGGTAGTGCGGTATTCTCAGAAATTTTGCGGTAGTGCGGTAGTGCGGCACTTTGTTTGTGATGCGGTACTACCGCTTTACCGCACTACCACACTAAGTACCGCACTTGCCCACCTCTGTTTCCGTCCTCCTTCCCAGTGATAAGAGTAAAAACAGGAACAACAACAACAATAACAACAACGAAAATAACATCAACAAAAATAATAATAATAATAATAATAATAATAATAATAATAATAATAATAATAATAATGATAATAATAATAATAATAATAATAATAATAATAATAATAATAATAATAATAATAATATAATCTTTAATAACAATATCATCTTTGATAATCAGTACATAATATTGATAATATATAACAATTAATAATGAGTCGTGAACGTAATATACAGGATCCAGCGGGTACAATAAAGCGGTAAAACTATCGCCTTCGGTTAATACTACAATATAAGACTTAGTTTGTTATGAAGTAATGTTAGTAGTTAGGTAGGACTGTCACTGTGTTTTCTGTCCACCGTATGTGTACACTCTAAAAGCTAGTAACACTTTTTTTAATAAGACAAGTGTCAGAACAATTTAGATTATACAATTTAACAACTCGAAGATTCACCGCGTTCGGGAAGAATAGCACGATTATAAAAACACAGGACACTAAGGGCCGCTTTCACAGTCGTTTTGTTTGTTTTGATCGTTACCAATGGCGGCGATCGACGCTATAGTTTTCCACGTGAAACTGGCCTATGGGGTAGCGGCGGCTGCAGAGGAAACGAGAGGTGTTGAGAGTGTGTGGCAAGGTGCGGGGCTAGGCTAACCCCGCAGCCGCCACTACCCCATCGGCCAGTTTGACGTGGAAATACTATAGCGGCGATAACAGCCATTGGTAACGATCACAACAAACAAAACGACTGTGGAAGCGGCCCTAAGAGTCAAACACAACTCACCGTAACATAAAAGCAGAGTAGCCCACAAGCCCTTGACCAGATAAAGCTCTCATATTAAATTCAAATGACGTAAATGAAATCTTACTCGTAACAAATCACTGAAACACTGGACGCTTATGATTTATTGAAGTCATAACAGTCAAATAGAACTTATCCAGCACTTAGATTATATAGATGGAACTTGAGGGAATGCAAGGAGTGATAACAATCATACACCAAAGAGCAACAGAAACAGTAACACGATAGTAACAGAAGAGAGAGAGAGAGAGAGAGAGAGAGAGAGCACAGTATTATTTAGACTTTAGACTTTAGAGTGTGTGTGTGTGTGTGTGAGAGAGAGAGAGAGAGAGAGAGAGAGAGATTTACATAGATTTACATAGAAAATCAGACCACACAGACCCCATGGTCCAGACTAGGTGGCCTGTCCTTAAACCTAAGTGATTCTACATTAATCAGATGGCTCCAAAGAGAGAGAGAGAGAGAGAGAGAGAGAGAGAGAGTAGTGGGCTGCTTCCGCAAACACAATCCGTAACTTTTGTGTCAGACCAACAAATGAGTTGATAAGACAATTAGAACACAACTAGGGATTCTGCCGCCGGGGAGGGCTGAGGGGCGGGATAGGAGGAGGCGGGCACAGACAGCGGTTTTGCAGGCGAGTCTCTAAAGTCTAAACAATACTGTGCTCTCTCTCTCTCTCTCTCTCTCACACACACACACACACACACACACACACACTCTCTAAAGTCTAAAGTCTAAACAATACTGTGCTCTCTCTCTCTCTCTCTCTCTCTCTCTCTCTCTCTCTCTCTCTCTCTCTCTCTCTCTCTCTCTCTCACACACACACACACACACACACACACACACAGTTATTCCTAAAGAACTCTATTTTCTCTTAATTTTCCGGTGTCACTCACAACTCTGTCACACCTAACCGACAGGGTAAGACATATCATTCTCTCTTATCGTATCAAGGCAACGTCTGGTGCTCGATAACGATTCCTGAAACATATATACAAAGATCCCTCCGTGTTTGCGTGCAGCTGTGATCAATTTCAGAGATTAGGCCTTTGAAGCCAGAGCAGCGCACACAGTTTAGCTAACCATTCTTCTGTGTAGTGCCTCGTGACATTTCGTAACTCAAGAAACACAACAACAACAAAATTACATCTCCAATGGAATTTTGACTGGAGGTCGGTGTATCGATCTCACGGTAATATATACTAATCTACGTGCCTCGCTTGGCTGCCTTGTGATCAACTTTACGATTGAGGGTTTTTTTTTTTATGTCCTGACTGCAAGATCACCGACTCGTGATTTTTTTTGGTGTGTGTGTGTGTGTGTGTGTGTGTGTGTGTGTGTGTGTAATTGACCACGGCCTGATCACGTGTTGGACTCGTAATCGCCAGCAGGCACCCTCCCGACATGAGCAAGTGCTCTTTATCATCAATCTCTGGGTACTGCCAGGACCTCACACACCACACACCCCATCCCCCTTGCTCAAGGGGGGACAGTAACCACTCTTAGTCAACGGAAAGAATCCGGCCTGAGCGGGCTCGAACTGCCGCTCTGGCAGACCATGAAGCCTGGCAGCGCAGCGCTCTAACCAGTTGCGTGTGTGTGAGGTGACAGGGGGGTTCTTTGATAGGCATGCAGCAACCCCTGTGTTTATATGTGTGTGTGTGTGTGTGTGTGTGTGTGTGTGTGTGTGTGTGTGTGTTGATTGTGTGTGTGTGTGTGTGTGTGTGTGTGTGTGTGTGTGTGTGTGTGTGTGTTGATTGTGTGTGTGTGTGTGTGTGTGTGTGTGTGTGTGTGTGTGTGTGTGTGTGTGTGTTGTGTGTGTGTGTGTGTGTGTGTGTGTGTGTGTGTGTGTGTGTGTGTGTGCATGTATGTGTGTGTGTGTGTGTAATCCACCATGGTCAGATCACGACTGAACTCTTGATCGCCAACCACTACCCTCGTTGAAGAAGCTCAGCTGACGGATATTTGGGAACTGCCGGAAACACACACGCTCACACCCACTGGAGGCAGGACATAAACCCCGACAGATTGACTGGTGCCCATTCACTATTGGGTGGACATGTGTGTGTGGGGGGGGGGGGGGGAGGGGGGGGAGGTGTGGGTGTGCGTGTGCCTGTGTCTTGGTGTCGAGGGATGGTAGTCAGCAGTGGTGGGCACGGTTCCGTTAACTTGAAGTCCACTTAAAATTCATGCAGGTTTGTTCTTATCTGTTTTGGGCAGACACAGCATCAGAAGAGCTACATGGCGCAATCATTACAGGGTTTCCAGTTCTGAGTACATTACGCCTTAGAGTAGGGTAATTGGACAGTTATTAGGGAAACTTTTTGGTATTTTAGGGTAATCCTTCTTCCATTTCCAACTCTTAGAACTCGGGATTTAATAACAATAATTCGATGTTTTCCACCTGACAAGAAATGAACTTAAAACAATAAAAATAAAAATGTCAGTTATGGAAAAAAGTTTAAAAAATGCGTAAATTTGCGGGAAATCTTGGGTGAAATATACGGATTTAGGATAAACTGGAGGCTTCTTTCTCTTTTGTTGTTGTTGTTGTTGTTGTTGTTGGGCTCTTGGTTCAGTTCAGCTGCGACGTTGTCACCGAGTAGTCACGTTCATTATTGTTGCCCTGTTTATCGTTATCATTATTTGTGTTCACCTTTTTCATCATCTGATTTTGGCATGCTATATCTTTCTGGAAAGCTCGATGTCTAAGCTACAACATATTGAATTTTCAGGTCACTAGGTCTGTTGTAAGGGGGTTTAGAGCCAAAATACTATACCGAAGCTAAATCCATAAATAAAAGTTCGCGGTTAGCGGTTAGCGTTAGCTTCCACTAATTTCTTTATCAGGTTAGCGGTTTAGCGTGAGCGAAACTAGCTTTATAGTTAGTGGATTACTAGTTAGCGATATCAACTTTTCGGTTAGCGGTGCCCACCACTGGTAGTCAGGAAGTGTCTCATGAGTTGTTGTTGTTTTCTCTCACCTGACACTAATCCGACTATGATGCATCCCTAAGTCTGTATATACCAAGTCAAGTCACTCTGCTTCAAAACTGCGACCGGTACGGGCAGGAGGCGGTTTGGAGGCGGAGCAGCGGGATGACGTCACTTGGAGCTAAAAAAAAATAATAAAAAAAACGCCAGTTCAGGGGTGACTAAAGTTAGGGCCGTATGTGCACTCTGGATGTGCAATCTCGCCTTCTTTCACAGCGCGTTCAGGCAAGCCACTGACGAAAAAATGTCTTTTTATTGTGCTATTGCGTGACTGTAATTCCAATGCCTACAAACGGCGGTGTGGGGTGTGAGGGAGGGCATGTTGAAGCGATTGATTTAAATTAGTCCGCTTTTCCTCATTTTCTCTAAATCCCTGTTTCTACATTCTCTAGTTTGGCTCCAAGCAGTGTCACGCATAAACCACGCCTCGGCCGTGTCTCCTCCCACAAACCTGCGTATGACTTGACTTGGTGTATATAGACTTAGATGCATACTTTGTTTTACTGGTATTCCATTTTTCCTTTCTTTTTTCCTTTTTCTTCCACTGTACCGTATCTCGTTTTCTACATTGAGTTTTTGGTACCTGGTCGTTTTCACGTTTTCGATTTTTTTTTTTTTTTTTTTTTTTTGCATAATCAATCAAAAAGTTGGAGCATGTATTACCTTCATATGTTTATCCATCAATCTTAACTCTTTTAACCATTACGATATGCACCCGCACTTCTAATTACAACACTACCCACAAACCACTTTGGTAAAATCTGCACCATCCATTCATACTTCTAAACACTAGCCACTACGAGTCACATCACCAGCCCTTGCAAGCGTGGCACATCTTTTTCAATTTCTTTTCTATCGCCTTGGGCATCTAAAGACCTAAAAGTGAGAATTAGTCAAAGCGCATGTCTTATTTTTTTATTTTTTTTTATTAGCCACTACGAGTCACATCACCAGCCCTTGCAAGCGTGGCACATCTTTTACATTATCTTTTTTATCGCCTTGGGCATCTAAAGACCTAAAAGTGAGAATTAGTCAAAGCGCATGTCTTATTTTTTTTTTATGCACACTCATTAACTACATCAGTGTCGTTGCTCCTCATTCCTAAATTGTAGTGGATAGTTTTCTTTTCAGCACTGTTTTTATTTTTTATTTTTTTATCAAGTAAGACCATATTCAGCCTAGAGGATATGGCCGAGGTTGGGTGCAGGCCCACCTCTTTTTGCTTTAACCCCTTGGATGCGGATTTCCTACAAGAAGACATCACCAAGCTACAGGAAAGTGGCTGCTACAATTTAGTGAAGAAAAATGTGAAGTCATACATCTTGGGAGGGGAAATCCATCATATCAATACCACATGGGAAACACTCCACTACCCACCACAGAGGGACAGAGAGACCTGGGAGCATATGTTACCAGGCTACCAGGGAAGGCGAAATCCGTGCCAATCGCAGCGGACGGGTTAATATAGTTTAGCTAAAAGGGCACAGTTCGAGAACAAAAGAAAAGCAGAAGATAAGCCTACTTTATCAACGTTCCATCAAACAAAAGATTTAAAAAAAGAGCATCAGATTCAGTTGATACTTGCCTCATGAAGACCTTCAAATTATAGGATGAGGAAATACAACAGAGGGAGGCTGTACCAAAATTTACAAGTAAAAGCGATTAATTCTTGCCTTAGGATCTGGATAATTTCAATGTGAGCTCGAGTAGAACGTTTTGTGCAGCGAGGTCGTGAAAGCGGGTGAGGCCTTTAGTCAGCTAGCTTAGAAAAGTAGTTAGCATGAAAATGTCAGTGAAGGATAGAAGGAAAAGAAGCAGAACGGCAGAATTTGAGGTAAAAGGCAGTCACTAATAGGAGGAAAGTTGATGAGGCTAAAAGCTTTTGAATCTTCTATTCCCCTGAACTACATGGATGGAACTCACTTCCCCCACATGGGATGCATTCTCCATATTATGGCGACAAAGTCCTTGTATAGAGTTAGCATCTGAGAAGGTGAAAATATCATGGAGCAGTGTTTGGAGTACCTGGCTACGACTCCGCGGGACCGGGTTCGTATCCCGGCGGACTTAGTCGGCGTGCAGCTCACCCAGCTGTTCATCCTCCCTTCCGGACTGGTCGATAAACGGGTACCTGGGAAAACCTGGGGAAGGAAAACTGTGCAATCCCGGATTTCACATTGGCCCGTGTCCCGGGTGACTGGTTATTACCTACCACAGGCTCAAAGGGCCAACGGATCGGAGTTGAGCACCCCAGCCACGCGCAGCTATAGCGTATGCATCCACCTTTCAGATATGGAGTATTCGTATTCGGTATTCGCAGTCGAATACCGTATTTGCGTGTATTCGTATTCGTATTCGAATATTTATTGATAGAAATCAAAATAGTCTCATTCGTATTCGAATACAAGGGAAAAGTATTCGTATTCTGGGAATAATCTGACGAATACTTCAAAATTTAGTATCATGAATAACAGCCGCTGTTCCTTACAACACAGCCTCCTGGGCGGACATGTAGTGGTCGTGTAGAGTACAGCAGGTTCGGAGACTGCGGCAGACATCCGGAGTCTGACTCAGATGCCACTTGCCTGTGCGGGTGGTGACTCTGTAGTTCAGTTTGATGCAGGCTTATTGCATATACGATTTTCTCTACTGTCTTATTGCTCATGGGATGTTATATGTAAAGTGGCACGGCGCTTCCCGGAGATGACAGTAAACTCACTGTTGAACATCAAAACACCGAAGAATACATGTGAGGTCAACAGCATGAAGCTTCCTATCACTGGGGTTGTCGTGATATATTTCGTAGTGTTTCTTTCATAACTGGTGTGTGAGAATTTTGGGAAAATATAAACTAATATATCTGCTGTATTTAAAATAAGTATGATATCCCTGTATTGAATATTGGCACCAGTCATAAGAGATTGTTCATGAGCTTATTTTACTGTTCCATAACTTTAGAACAGTGATATACCCAGTAAGAAGGTATTTTTCAGTGAAAGGTATTCGTCAATGTATTCATGAATACTTTCAAGAAGTATTCGTATTTGTATTCGGCGGTGGCCGAAGTGATAGCGTACTGGACCCACATTCGCCGCGTGATGGACGACGCGGGTTCGAATCCTCACGCTACCACTCGGATTTTTCAGTCACCGCCGAGTGTCTTAAAACTACCCACATGCTGTCCTGAAGACCACCCATCAACCCGGACTCTAGAGGAAGCCGTCCAAGCGAATCAAGAACGAGTTCCGGGGGGCAGCATGACCCAATGCAAGATGGCGCCACTATAAACACTCGCCTGCGCCAGAACGGGCTGGGCCGACCATCAGGCCCCACCTGGAAGAAGCCTTGGGCCGACCATCAGGCCCTACCGGGAAGATGCCTACCGGCGCAATAGGCAACAACGTAAAAAAAAAAAAAAATTCAGTGCATTTGAATTCGTATTCGTATTCGTTGGAATTTGAAGTATTCGTGTTCGTACTGGAATACACAAGTCCATCTCTGCCGCCTTTACCTTTGCCGTTACCTCGAGGAAACGACTTAGCAATACGTAGATGGGATGGGGATGCGATGGCCGAGTGGTCAGCACGCGGACGTGGGGATGCCGAGGCTAAGTTATCATTTGTGAAGCACCTGCCTACCTGTGATGCACGAGAACAAGCGTGATTGAACCAGGGTTTCTAAGCATAAGAAGCAGAGAAAGTGCATGAAATCTTTGCCCCATTCCAGGGACTTTCCCCTCAGTGATGTACTGGGCACGCCAAGATGGGTCTGAGGTGGAAGCAGTAATCATTCTCCGGGAAATCTGAAAAGTACTCAATCAGGTTTTCCTACCGAGCTGAAATGTTCTGCCACAAACAATGGGTCGTATTTTCAAACATTTAGTCGCCCAAGATCACATATTTGACAAGCCCTTCGTATGAGTTTAGGGCTTTTTCAGGAGTAGTTTTATGACCCTGGTGATAATCTGTCCCTTCTTCAGTAGTATGAACCTATAAAAACACTCATAAGAACCCGATTCATCCCCTCCTTGACCTTTGGAAATAGTTAATGTGAGAAGCGGAAGTGCCTTAAAATACCGACCAATGTTTCTTCAGTGTATCTAGAAGCTATATAGAAACAAGACAATACGAAAATAAGGATGTAGTTTTAACTTAGGAACTCACACGGAGAGTATAATTTACAAGAATAAATTAAAGGGTTAAAGGTTAGGAAGAGGTTTAAAGTGTTGAGCTTGTCTCCAGGGCAGTCATTCATACGTTTAGGACACCGAACCAACTCTCTGGATCATTATGAAGAGGGAAGTTTAGGTTTGTTCAACAGGCTGCTCACTGAAGAAGGATTTACGCCAAAACTAGTGGTTAGAATTGAAATATCCTAAAATATTTAACCCGGTAGCAGCAACGGGCCAAATCTGTGACTTTACCGTGTAGCAGCGACGGGCCAAATTTGTGCCATGATATAAACCCTTCCAAAATAGATAATACATAATCTGTTCACAAATGCTTTGATATATATTATGAAATGGTTTGTGTGAGGGGTGATTTTTTCTCATTTTTTCTAGCTTGGAGGGACCATTAAGAAACATGTTCCCCGCTGCTACCGAAATCCGTGTTATTATTATTATTATCATTATTATTATTATTTTACCTCTTCGCCTGTAGCGCTGGTAGGCTTTCTTCAGGGGCCTGGCGGTCGGCCTAAGCCCATTAAAAACTTCAGAAAGAAAATAAAGTAAAGCTGTAGAACGATAATTTTAGGATGTTTCAGCTAAAGGAAGAGTGAGTTTAGGATTGCTCTATTTTCAAATTCTAGTCAATGAACTGTCGACGGCAGAATTAGGTGAGAGGTGCACAATGCATGCACAAAAATTGATAAAGTGACAATTAAAGTGGTGGGAAATTCCGAAGACTCAAGCTATATAGGACGGGGACACAACAGCTGGCAATACTGTTGTGTTCATAGACGAAGACTCCAGCTTTGGATTTTAATGCAGAAAATACTATATATTAGGAGTGAACGGAATAGAGATATCTGCCTCTACTCAGCAACCTGTTTCGGCTAGAAAGTGGAAGGGATTCTTAGAAGAGAAATGGTGTTTCACAGAGTGGAAATTAGAATAAAGATCACAAATGCTGTAAAAGTTAATGAAGATGAAATTGGAGGAGCTATTCGAAACACCTCCTTGGATCAATGCCTGAGGTGTAGTGCTACCTGAGAGTGATATCTTAAGAAAACTTGTGATATCTGGCAGCTACTCCGCCGAGAATACGACATTTTGGCTCTTTGTTGAATTACACTTTATGTGCACCAGTGGTCGGTTAAATCAAGGAGACTAGAAGTAGAGGAGAGACGATGTTGGACAGGACTAGTGATCTTCAACTCTGATAGAGGGCAGTGCCATGACAAAACATAAGGACAAATTTAAACTCCTTTACGCAAACACTGGACTCAACAGAAGACATAAATATTGGACACGCAACGCCGTTCCGCTACTCCGTTACAATAAGCCTCCTGAAATGATGACCAATCCTTGTGCGTTTAATTAAAGCATGAAAATAAATTTAAACCTCAGACTTCCCCTGCCTTTGTTCCGTGGAGAAGCCAGACGTTAAGGAATTGCAGTAAGCTTGCATTTTACCAGTAGAATAAACAGGAAAAGAGACTTGTTAGGGTCGATTTATGTCCGGTTTGAATTTTTCACCTTTCTTTTTTTACGTTTTCGCCTGTGGCACCGGTAGACCTCCGTAGTAGGGCCTGATGGTCGGTCCCAGTCCGTTGTGGCGCAGGCAAGTGTTTATAGTGGCGCCATCTTGCATTGGCTCATGCTGCCCTCCCGGAGCTCATCTTTGATCCTAGAATCTAGAGTCCGGGTTGATAGGTGGTCTTCTGAACAGCATGTGGGTGGGTAGTCTTAGGTCACTCGGCGGTGACTGAAAAATCCCAGCTTGTGGCACGGAGTGAGGAGCGAACCCGTGTCGTCCTGGGCGCGGCGCCGTCACGTTATCCACTCAGCCTACGCCTCTATCTCATTTCGTCTTGTTAATCAATTAAGCATCAATACTTAACTCAGCATTTTGCTTTCATGGAAAAGGCTACTTCTTTACTTCACTTAAATATGTCACTGGACTTGGGGTGTCTGGTTTCCCATGTCCAGACCGTTGCTCTGGAGTAAACAGTCTTTACGGCTCCACTTGACCTCGCCATGTTACTAGAAATTCCAGTTATGACTCTTGAAGCACTGCACGAGGAGGCGAAGCCATTAGGATGTCATTTCTCCTAGGCCAAATCCAAGGTTGAGGTGCTTGGTGATTTAGTGAATGAAATAGTAAAACCTGTGGATGCGTATAACGAGGACACATTGAAATCTTGGAAAATTCCACAGTAGGTCAGAACAATGGTAAGTTTCGTTATAACCTCATACGAATTGGTGAATTGGCTTGGCCCACGGTGCCATGGACTCGCTGCTTTTCACGAACATATGGCGTTGACGAAACATGCAGAAAGACAAAGACTGGGATCATCAAGTCGAGTGTGCTTCCTGCAATACTCTGTGCCCGTGAGACATGGACATTTGAGGTATTTTTTTTTTTTTTTTTTTTTTTTTTACAACAAAGGAGGCAGCTCAAGGGCACAAAAAAAGCAAAAATAAAAAAAAGCCCGCTAATCGCTGCTCCCATAAAAGAATCAGAAGAGGTGGCCAAAAGCAAGGTCAAATTCGGGAGGAGAGATGTCCTGATATCCTCCTCTTGAAAGAGTTCAAATCGTAGGCAGGAGGAAATACAGATGAAGGAAGATTGTTCCAGAGTTTACCAGCGTGAGGGTTGAAAGAGTGAAGATGCTGGTTAACTCTTGCATAAGGGGTTTGGACAGTATAGGGATGAGCATGAGTAGAAAGTCGTGTGCAGCGGGGCCGCGGGAGGGGGGGAGGCATGATGTTAGCAAGTTCAGAAGAGCAGTCAGCGTGGAAATATCGATAGAAGATAGAAAGAGAGGCAACATCGCGGCGGAATTGAAGAGGTAGAAGACTATCAGTAGTAGGAGGAGAGCTGATGAGACGAAGAGCCTTAGCCTCCACTCTGTCCAGAAGAGCTGTGTGGGTGGAGCCCCCCCACACGTGAGATGCATTCTCCATACGAGGGCGGACAAGGCCCCTGTATATGGATAGCAACTGCGCGGGAGAGAAGAACTGGCGGAGACGATACAGAACGCCCAACCTCGAGGAAGCTGATTTAGCGAGAGAGGAAATATGAAGTTTCCAGTTGAGATTTTGAGTTAATCTCGAATTACTTTGTCAAACTGGCAATTACTTCGTGAGACTAGGCCTGCATAGTCCTACACAAACTTGCATAGTATGTGAACTCTTACTCCGGCTATATGGGCATGTAGCACGCTACACAAAAGTCGATCCTGCTTACCAGGTTCATTCTGTATGAAACAATCTCGATTGGATGAGGTGAAGCCATACAGCTAGTATATTGAGGAGGTCGATAAATCCTACCACTAGGTACTTGGGACTGGAAGGGGGCACTCATACAGCTAGTATATTGAGGAGGTCGATAAATCCTACCACTAGGTACTTGGGACTGGAAGGGGGCACCCATACAGCTAGTATATTGAGGAGGTCGATAAATCCAACCACTAGGTACTCGGGACTGGAAGGGGGCGCCCATACAGCTAGTATATTGAGGAGGTCGATAAATCCTACCACTAGGTACTTGGGACTGGAAGGGGGCACCCATACAGCTAGTATATTGAGGAGGTCGATAAATCCTACCACTAGGTACTTGGGACTGGAAGGGGGCACCCATACAGCTAGTATATTGAGGAGGTCGATAAATCCTACCACTAGGTACTT
The DNA here is from genome assembly GCF_024679095.1 of Eriocheir sinensis. NCBI lineage: Eukaryota > Metazoa > Arthropoda > Malacostraca > Decapoda > Varunidae > Eriocheir > Eriocheir sinensis. The sequence continues at coordinate 1,335,555 of NC_066531.1, forward strand.
GGGACTGGAAGGGGGCACCCATACAGCTAGTATATTGAGGAGGTCGATAAATCCTACCACTAGGTACTTGGGACTGGAAGGGGGCACTCATACAGCTAGTATATTGAGGAGGTCGATAAATCCTACCACTAGGTACTTGGGACTGGAAGGGGGCACCCATACAGCTAGTATATTGAGGAGGTCGATAAATCCTACCACTAGGTACTTGGGACTGGAAGGGGGCACCCATACAGCTAGTATATTGAGGAGGTCGATAAATCCTACCACTAGGTACTTGGTACTGGTAGGGGGCAACCATACAGCTAGAATATTGAGGAGGTCGATAAATCCTACCACTAGGTACTTGGGACTGGAAGGGGGCACCCATACAGCTAGTATATTGAGGAGGTCGATAAATCCTACCACTAGGTACTTGGGACTGGAAGGGGGCACTCATACAGCTAGTATATTGAGGAGGTCGATAAATCCTACCACTAGGTACTTGGGACTGGAAGGGGGCACCCATACAGCTAGTATATTGAGGAGGTCGATAAATCCTACCACTAGGTACTTGGGACTGGAAGGGGGCACCCATACAGCTAGTATATTGAGGAGGTCGATAAATCCTACCACTAGGTACTTGGGACTGGAAGGCGGTCAGCATGGAGACTTGCTCGAAGGGCAAAACTGTATTATAGTCAAGATGGCGCCACTATAAACACTCGCCTGCGCCATAACGGGCTGGGCCGACCATCAGGTCCCACCGCGAAGAAGACTTGGGCCGACCATCAGGCCCCACCGGGAAGAAGCCTACCGGCGCAATAGGCCGCAACGTAAAAAAAAAAAAAAAAAAAAAAAAAGTACTCGTTTTTCAGCCCATGTTTTCTTCACCACCTACCTGTTACTGTTATTATTCTTGTTATTATTATTTTTATTATTATTATTATTATTATTATTATTATTATTATTATTATTATTATTATTATTATTATCATTATTATACACCACCATCATCATCTTAAAACCACCAGCGTCAGGCCACTTCAACACAACTCCCCTGTCCCCTCGCCGCCCAAACATTCCCTCTCAGCCGGTCCAGCAGCCCTGCGGGAGTCACGCGTGAGTCGCGCCAGAGTCGGTCATGACAAATAAAACAGTTCAGGATGACACGACAGTATCAAACTAGTGCAAAAAAAAAAAAAAAATACCGAAAACACTGAAGGATGCTGGAGTTCTACACGCCGCCCTCATCTTTAAGAAATCAATACCACAGGGCATCACTCCATTAGAATGGAAAATGACGGATGGTACTGTCGCTTTGTGAATGGAAACAACATTGCGTTCACGTATTTTATTAGACCATTCAATATAGATGTCTTCTTGTTTATTCTATGAAATATAAGAAAGCTACATTATTTTAAGGATTAGCAAAAATTTCATCTCGTGCTTAGAACTATAATAACCGTATTTGTGTTCCTCTCGTCTGTGGGTGTTACACTCCCACGACGCTGGCTTCACAGAACTCACCAGTCGTAACACATTCAGCTTGCAACAATATTTGCATAGAATTGCCAAGTTTATATTTATCTGTAAATACATGATTGTAAAGCTCCTTGTTGCCAATACCGACTTCAAGTCCCGTGACAACAGCCATGAGTTTGACATCACTTGATATTTCTTGCAAAGTAAATCACAAGTAACTCACGTGTTTAGCGTTTTTTTTTTTTTTTTTTTTTTTTTTTTTTTTTTTACAGTGAAGGAAACGGCTCAAGGCAAAAAAAGGAAACAATAATGAGATAAAAAAAAGCCCCCTCAACACTGCCCCTATAAAAACGAGTTAAGAGGAGTGGCCAAAAGAGAGGTCAATTTCGAGAGGAGAGGTGTCCTGATACTCTACTCTTAAAAGAGTTCAAGTCGTAGGCAGGAGGAAATACAGATGAAGGATGATTGTTCCAGAGTTTACCAGCGTAAGGGATGAGTGAAGATGCTGGTTAACTCTTGCATAAGGGATTTGGACAGTATAGGGATAGGCTTAAGTAGAAAGTCGTGTGCAGCGCGGCTGCGGGAAGGGGGGAGGTATGCAGTTAGCAAGTTCAGAAGAGCAGTCAGCCTGAAAATATCGATAGAAGATAGAAAGAGAGGCAACATGGTGGCTTCACCGAAATGACCAAGAGTCAATTAAGAGAGCAAGAAGATCACCAGTAGAACGACTTTTGCGGAAACCATACTGGCGATCAGATAGAAGATCTTCCGGATAAGGATTGATTCAACACCTTTAGAAAGACAGGAAAGTAAAGCTATAGGACGGTAGTTTAATGGATTGGAAAGGTCACCCATCTTATGCACAGGCTGTATCTGGTCGTACTTCCAGCAGGAAGGAAAAGTAGGTGTTGAAAGGCAGAGACGAAAGAGTTTGACCAGGCAGGGTGTCAGCAGGGAAGCACAATTTTTAAGGACAATAAGAGGCACTCCATCAGGTCCAAAAACCTTCTTAGGATTAAGGCCAGAGTGGGCAAAGAAAACATTGTTCTTAAGAATCTTAATAACAGGCACAGTGGAGTCAGAAGTGGGATGAGTAGGAGGAATATGCCCAGAATCGTTCAGAGTGGAGTTTTTAGAGAAAGTTTGAGCTAAGAGTTCAACCTTAGAGATAGATGTGACGGCGGTGATGCCGTCAGAATTAAGGAGAGGAAGGAAAGATGAAGAAGTGAAACTGGAGGAGATATTTTTGGCTAGATGCCAGAAGTCTCGGGAAGAATTAGAAAAAGCAAGGTTGTGGCATATTCTACTGATGAAAGTGTTTTTGGTGAGTCAAAGAATAGATTTGGCACGATTCCGAGCGTAAGTGTAAAGATCATGATTAGCAGGATTGCGAAGGCTCTGGTACCTTTAGTGAGCTGCCTCTCTATCTTTGATAGCACGAGAACAATCGTGAATGAACCAAGGCTTTTTAGCATGGGGAGTAGAGAAAGTACGTGGAATGTGTGCCTCCATTCCAGTGACAATCACCTCTGTGATGCGCTGAGCACACACAGAGGGGTCTCTCTCCTGGAAGCAGTAATCATTCCACGGGAAATCAGAAAAGTACATCCTCAGGTCGTCCCACCGAGCTGAAGTAAAATGCCAGAAGCATCGCCTCTTCGGTGTGTCCAGAGGTTGTACAGGAGCGATAGGACAGAATACTGAAATAAGGTTGTGATCGGAGGAGCCCAACGGAAAGAAAAGTTTAACAGAGTGAGCAGAAGGATTAGAGGTTAGGAAGGGGTCAAGTATGTTGGGCCTGTCTCCAAGACGGTCGGGAATACGTGTAGGGTGTTGAACCAACTGCTCTAGATCATTGAGGAGAGCAAAGCTGTAGACTTGTTCACCAGGCTGGTCAGTGAAAGAAGATGAAAGCCAAAGCTGGTGGTAAACATTGAAATCTCTTAGCAGGGAGAGTGAGTCAAGATGTGCTCTACTTTGGAGTTCAAGTAGTCAAAGAAATTTACATACTTGGTAGAGTTAGGTGAGAGATAAACAGCACAGATGTACTTAGTAATAGATTGACAATGAAGTCTTCACTAGATGGTGGAAAATTCAGAAGAAGCAAGGTCGTGGGCACGAGAGCAAGTGATATCGTAGCGTGCGTAGACGCAACATCCACCCTTGGAATGAAAGTTAGGATAGAAATAGTAGGAGGGAACAGAGTAGAGATTGCTGTCGGGAGCCCCGGAGACCTGGGATTCGGTGAGGAAGAGAAAGTGAGGTTTAGAGGAGGAGAGATGGTGTTCCACGGAAGGGAACTAAGAACGAAGACCGCGAATGTTGCAGAAGTTAATTAAGAGAAAGTTCCGAGGGCTATCATGACACCCCTCAGGTCGAAAAACAAAATGGAAGTCCGCTCGGGGGGCATTTGTGGTCCCTACCCAGACGGGGACTTCGAAGCCATTATTTCGTTAGCAATTGTGAAAAGTTTATAAATCTTCGGGAAATGGTGTGTGTTGCGTGTATGTAGAATGGTGTGGAAAGAATGAGGATCTGTCTTTAGAGAGCATGCTGAACTACTCTCTGGTGTTGATGAGACAATAGGGAAACGGAAAGTGAGGACAAGGGAAGGGTCTTTGGGGGGCTTGCATCACCCTCCTCTCCTCCCGTACATCCTCACCGGGAGTGGCTTACGCCTGTTTCTACCTACTCCCTTTAGTGTGAACATGTCCGCTTTGAGTAGTAAACAGTGTGCAAGTCATTGAATATCATTTTGTAGGAAGAAACAAGAAAGAATGATATCTTTGAGATACTTGATTGTTTTTGTAGCAAAGGAAATTTGACATTCTGGGAGTTTTCTTGTTGATGAAAACGTAGCTTCTAGGTTCGGTTTGGCTCAAAGGAGCAAACTTTTTGTGTGTATGCTTAGCAAGGGATTTTTTTTTTTTTTACAGAGATAAAATCATTCTATGAAGAACAGTCATGAAACAATGTTTTTAGGTCTTAAATCCTAAGTAGCTGTAATAAATCAAAGCGTCGTAGGTGTAATGGTGGGAAGCTTCTCATGTATTCGTGAACCACCGTCGTCTGACGCATAACTGACAGGGGGACAGAAGTGCCATGTCCGCCTCACATCTCACAGTGTCTAACGGACACTATCAAAACGCAATTAACAAGTCGTGAGAACTTCCTCCTACGAGAGGGCGGAAAGGTGCATCAAGAACAAAGAAAATAGCAAATAGTTTGTGAATAGCGCTCATTCATATTGATGAGATGCCGTGGAATGGCCTCCAGACAGTGCAAGTAAAAAATAAAGCTGAAGGAAGCTTCCGAGCTGATCTGAAGGAGCCTGGCGAGGAATGGTGGCACCAGGGCCGGAAGGGGCCGCTCCACCACCGCTCATCATCCACCCAACTCCGGCCATTAGCCCCAATCAGTCACCGCTCAGGGAAAGTAAGTGCAACTCGAGTGATTAGTAGTGAATAAATTTGATGATAAACTCTGCTCTCCTAGAATGTTCCGACTTTCTCTCTTCAATCGCTCATTAGCTCCCTATTAACTCTCAGTCGACGAGAGTCTCCTCGTGGACCCTCCAAGGACACTCTCCGTTGGTAGTCTCTAATTAATGCATACTTTGGAACGTGAGGCTCATTACCATACTCCCCGTCTCTCGCCGTGGCGGTCTGTGTCTGTCTGTGTCTTGCTGGGTCTCTGTCTGTTTCTTTCCGTCTGTTTCTGTCCGCCTTTCTCTGTCTGTGTCTGCCTCTCTCTCTCTCTCTCTCTCTCTCTCTCTCTCTCGAGAAAATACTGTAAAAAATAATCTAAATATATCCGTCACCTACAGACCTCTGGGTCAATCACTCGAAGATGATGTGGAAATGTATAGTGTTTTACGACAATCACTTAAAAACAGCGACTCATAAATATTGGGAGATTTTAATCTCTCTCATATCGACTGGGTGACACTGTCGGGTACAGAAGGCGAGTCACATAGAATGATCGAGTTTTTAGAGAATAATTACCGGAATAATTACCTAAATCAAATAGATACTGAGCCAACTCGAAAAAAATGGCATGCTAGACCTTGTTATAGCAACCCAAGACAATCTTTTGGAGCCGGTGGCTTAGGAGTGGTTAGCGTGCCGGCGCCGTGTCCAGCAGCTCCAGGAGGGACGCGGGTTCGAATCCTGGCTGCCGCACAGCTGGGATTTTTCAGTCACCGCCGAGTGACCTAAGACTACCCACATGCTGCCCTCAAGACCACCTATCAACCCGGACTCTAGATTACCTCTCCAAAGAGAGCCTCAAAGATGAGCTCCGGGGGGCAGCATGAGCCAAAATAAGATGGCGCCACTATAAACACTCGCGTGCGCCAGAGGCTGGGCCGACCATCAGCCCTCGCCAGGCGCAATAGGCCACTACGTAATAAACAAACAAAAATAATCTAGTCAGTAATGTTACGGAAGGAGAATACCTCGGTTCTTGCAATCATAAATTAGAACGCGTCGACATTAGAGCTCAAACAACAGTGACTGAAAATAAAGTAAAGGTGCCCAATTTCAAAAGAGCAAATTTCGTAGGAGTCCGACAAAAAATAACAAAAATATAACTATCAGATTATTGCAATGCATAGGAAGCCTGGCTAAACTTTAAAAATCATTTACTCACTCAGCCGAACACATTAGTCCCGTTTTGCAAGAAGCGAAGTAACGCTAATAAAAGTCCACCTTAGTTTAATAGCGATATTAAACATTCGGTTTGGGAGAGAAAATTGTCTTACAGGCTGAAGACAGAGCAAAACACACCCGAAAACATTAGACATTATCATGAAGCCAGGCGGCGAGTAAAAAGATTAGTATGTCAGGCAAAGCGTAAATAGGCATAAAACATTGCAGCCAACTGTAAAAATAAACCGAAATCCTTCTTCAGTTATTAAACAACAGGAAGGCGATCAGAAGTGGAATTGGACCTCTAGCTAACAGTGACGGTAAATTAGTGACTGTCAGCCAACACGTTACGAACTTGTTAAACAATTATTTTTCCTCGGTATTAAATACTAGCAGTCTTCCCACCAATACCATTATTCAACATCACCCTCCCCACAGGAATTACGGGATTCCAGACTGAAGGCTGCAGAACGCTTGACCTCAGATCTAGCTCTTATTTCCGATTGGGACAAAAGGAACCTGGTCTCCTTTAATGTCTAAAACACTGAATATCTCCCCATATCAACTCGACACAATCTTCCAAACATCTCAGCTGTCAACTTTTTCTACACTAAACATTCTCGGTCTATCCTTAACTAAAAATCTTAACTGGAAACTTCACATCTCTTCTCTCGCTAAATCAGCTTCCTCGAGGTTGGGCGTTATGTATCGTCTACGCCAGTTCTTCTCCCCCGCACATATGCTGTCACTATACAGGGGCCTTGTCCGTCCTCGTATGGAGTATGCATCTCATGTGTTTAGGGCACCACCCACACATCTCTACTAGTCAGAGTGGAGTCAAAGGCTTTTCGTCTCATCAACTCTCCTCCTCTTACTATAGCATTTTTCTACCTCTTAAATTCCGCTGCAGTGATGCATCTCTTTCTATCTTCTATCGATATTTTGCTGCTGACTGCTCTCCTGAACTTGCTTAGAGCATGCCTCCCCCCCTTCCGCGGCCCAGCTGCACTCGACTATCTACTCCTTTACTGTCCAAACCCCTTATGCAAGAGTTAACCGGCATCTTCATTCTTTCATCCCCTTCACTGGTAAACTCTGGAACAGCCTTCCTTCATCTGTATTTCCTCCTGCCTATGACTTGACCTCTTTCATGAGGAGAGTATCAGGACACCTCTCTTCCCGAAATTGACCTCCCTTTCGGCCACTCTACTTTTGTTTTTGTTTTAAGAGCAGCATTTAGCGGGCTTTTTTTCTACACTTCTTTTGTATGCCCTTGAGGTGCTTCCTTTCCTTTAAAAAAAAAAAAAAAAAAAAAAAACATGGACGACAAAAGTACTAACGTAAATCTCGTTCATGCATTGCCTGACTTTAAAATAACTACCGATGAAGTCCTAAATGCTCTCCAATCCCTTAAACCAAATAAAAGTCCTGGACCTGACAATATACATCCTATACTACTTAAGAAACAAAGAGCGAAATACTCTCCTCTCTCACAACCATATTCAATATGTCCTTGCGACAAGGCATCGTCCCCTCGGATTTTCTTTTATGGCAGAGGAAATAGCTCAAGGGCAAAAAAAAGGGAAACAATAATGAAAAAAAGCCCACTATTCGCCGCTATAAAAAGCTCAAAGGAGTGGCCGAAAGAGAGGTCAATTTCGAGAGGAGAGGTGTCCTGATACCCTCATCTTGAAAGAGTTCAAGTCGTAGGCAGGGGGAAATACAGATGAAGGAAGGTTGTTCCAGAGTTTACCTGCGTGAGGGATGAAAGAGTGAAGATGCTGGTTAACTCGTGCGTAAGGGATCTGAACAGTAAAGGGATGAGCTTGAGTAGAAAGAGGTGTGCGGCGAGGCCGCGAGAGGTGGCGAGGCATGCAGTTAGCAAGTTCAAAAGAGCAGTCAGCATGAAAATATCGATAGGAGATAGAAAGAGAGGCAACATGGCGGAGGAATTTAAGAGGTAGAAGATTATCAGTAAGAGGAGGAGAGCTTATGAGACGAAGAGCCTTAGACTCCACTCTGTCCAGGAGAGCTGTGTGAGTGTAGCCCCCCACACGTGAGATGCATACTCCATACGAGGGCGGACGAGGCCCCTGTATATGGATAGCAACTGTGCGGGGAAGAAGAACTGGCGAAGACGATACAGAACGCCCAACCTCGAGGAAGCTGATTTAGTGAGAGAAGAGATATGAAGTTTTCAGTTCAGATTTTGAATTAAGGATAGACCGAGGATGTTTAGTGTTGAAAAAGGTGACAGCTGAGTGTTGTTGAAGAATAGGGGATAGGTGTTTGGAAGATTGTGTCGAGTTAATAGGTGGAGAAATTGGGTTTTTGAGGCATTGAAGGACACAAGGTTCCTTTTACCCCAATCGGAAATGATAGTAAGGTCTGAGGTTAAGCGTTCTGCAGACTCCTGTCTGGAGTCTTGTAATTCCTGTTGAGAGGGTTTTCTGTTGAAAAAAATTGAATAATGTAGAGTGGAGTCGTCAGCGTATGAGTGGACAGGACAGTTTGTTATGGAAAGATCATTGATGAATAACAGGAAGAGAGTGGGTGATAGGACTGAGCCCTGTGAAACACCACTGTTGATAGGTTGATAGGCAGAAATAGTACGGCCGGAAAGGAAACTAGAGATAAAGGAACAGAGAGAAGGATAGAATCCGAAAGAGGGCAGTTTAGAAAGCAAAGAGTTATGCCAAACTCTATCGAAGGCTTTCGATATGTCTACCACAACTGATAAAGTTTCACTGGAACAGCTAAGAGAGGATGAGCAAGAGTTAGTTAAGAGAGAAAGAAGATCTCCAATAGAACGCCCCTTGCGGAGCCCATACTGGCGATCAGATAGAAGGTCAGAAGTGGAAAGGTGCTTTTGAATCTTCCAGTTAAGTATTGGTTCAAAAGCTTTAGATAGACAGAAAAGTAAAGCTATAGGGCGGTAGTTTGAGGGATTGGAACGGTTACCCTTCTTAGGCACAGGTTGTATGATGGCGTACTTCCAGCAGGAAGGAAAGGTAGATGTTGATAGGCAGAGGCGAAAGAGTTTGACCAGGCAGGGTGTCAGCACGGAAGCACAGTTTTTAAGGACAATAGGAGGCACTCCATCAGGTCCACAATCCTTCTGAGAGTTGAGGCCAGAGAGGGCATAGAAAACATCATTCTTAAGAATCTTAATAACAGGCATAAAGGAGTCAGATGGGGGATGAGTAGGAGGAATATTGGATTGGATTGGAAAATGGCTAACGTAACACTGATTTTTAAGAAAGGAGATAAAAAAAATACCAGGTAATTACAAGTCCATTGGTCTAACTTCTGCTATTGGTAAGCTACTCGAGAGCATAATTAGAGACACAATTGTGAGGTGCGTCGAAACCCACTCATTAATTAAAGATTCGGAACATGGTTTCCGTAACAAGAGATCCTGCCTATCAAACCTATTGACCTTTTATAACGACCTCTTCTCATTTTATGACGTAACCAAATCACCGGACATAGAACATAAGAACATAAGAACGCAGGAGTCTGCAAGAGGCCGGTAGGCCTGTACGAGGCAGCTCCTTTGACCCTAAGCTCCCGTGTATCTAACCCCACCTAATATCGCTGTCCATGAATTTATCTAGTCTATTTTTGAATGTGACAATTGTATTGGCACTCACCACATGCCTGCTAAGCCTATTCTTGATGATTGATGATGAGTCTGTCTTGATTTCCATAAAGCGTTTTATAAAGTCCCACATCATAAATTACTTTATAAATCAAAGAAACTAGGTATTGACGGTCAAGTACACCAATGGATCGCGAATTGGATGAACAACAGACGACAAAGATTGGTGATTGACGGATTTAACTCAGAGTGGGCGCCGGTCACTAGTGGCGTCCCTCAGGGCTCGGTTCTTCTCCCAGTACTCTTCATTATTTACATCAATGATGTGGATATTGGAATCAATAATTTCATTAGTAAATTTCCAGACGACACAAAGATTGGTTACTCGGTTTTCACTGACGAAGACAGGCAAAGCCTCCAAGAAGATTTGCACAAAATTTCACCTTGGTCTGATAGATGGGAGACGCCCTTTAATGTAGATAAGTGCCAGGTCCTTTAAGTTGGAACAAGAAATAAAAGGTTCGATTACGAAATGCGTGGCGTTAAACTCAAAAGCGTTCAATAAGTCAAAGACCTTGGTGTCAAAATCAC